>NC_134238.1:108393875-108621375 GCF_965152275.1 Natator depressus
TCACCTCTTCTTTTACCACTTAAATAATTCTTTGACGCATGTTATATTAATTGCGGAACACTAACCCTAATCCTACTACTGAAAAATATCAAGTAAAGCTATGAGGAAAAAAATATTATTCTTGTTTGCATAGATCTTGGATCAAGGTACCTCTTCTTATAAACAGAGGAAGTGTGAAAAATCACATACAGATCCCCGATTCTGCAAAGACTTGCAAACAGGCTTAACTTTCCACACTGAGCAATTCCATTGACTTGCATGCTTAAAGACAAGCATATGCACAAGTCTTTGTGGGATCAGATCCCTAGTTCTTAGTCACTCCACAGGTCAGAGAGTCATTACCCACAATAAGCGCTTAATCCTGAGCTTGTAGATACCACACAAGGTCAGGTCTTAAAGCTGATAAATTAGCTCTTAATTAGCACCTGTTAAATTAGCTCTTGGCTTACAGGCAAAATTTAGGCTCCGTTCAACTTTTACTCCCCATAGTTCTCTCTTCCACCACACCTCAAGTCCACTTCATAGGTATGGAGGTCCTGCCTGACTTCTTCTTCACTTAGGACCCAATTCAGCAAAACACTTACAACTTGTTTAAATCTGCCATTGTCTTCGTTTGGATTTAAGCATAGGCTTAAGGGTTACGCTTCATGGATTGGGGTATTACTCACATACTTGAAGTTAAGAACATGCTTAAGTGCTTTGCTGAATCATGTCCTAAAGGAATATATCCAGGTTCTAAACAAATCTTCCATTCACCGTACAGACCATGTGCCACAAGCACATAAAACTCTAAAAATATCAGAAAATGTGTTGCAAAGAGAAATGAACAAACTTAACTTTTAGATAAAACAAAACGAGATTAAAAGTATAATCCTCCTCTCCAATTACACAATTCCCTACTTCTGCCTGGATGTGGTATCTGATTTACAAATTCACAGTATAGTTATAAAGTGACTCAGGAATACAAAAAAGAGACAACAGCAAAAGAACAGCTCCGGTGAACCAAAGTCTTTTTCTTAAAGGTTAGTCTTTATAATGAGAAAGTTAACATAATCAGAAAGCAACTCTTAAATTTGAGGTTTAACCCAGTCCCATTAGCCCTAACTTACAAAAAGTAATTGTCATAGCTGGATTGAATAAACTCTGACGCCAAAAGGAAGAACTCTTAGGTTAACCCAATGAAATAAATAATATATTGCAATCAGACTCCATGAATCTTTTACAACATTCATTAAACTTGGTAGCATCCATCTAAGTCTCTCCTGAATAAACTTGCTCAGCATGCAATTGAGTGATTACCAGTGAGAATCTGCTGTCCACACTGACTAACATCAATGGTTTTTCAGTTACACTCTGATACTGCCCATTGAACAACACACAAAAAATGTTATGCATCTTCTTAAGCATGTGCAGGACCCGAGGCACTAGTCACTATTGTGCACTAGTGATCATTAATGTTAACGTTAGTTCACTATGATCAGGTAGAACCCCAACATCCAGTGTCTTCCCACAAAACTTGATCAATCTTTTAAAGCTTGATCTTCTGAGCATTTCCTTCTATGGAGAAGAAACTTGGTTTAGACACCAATTACAGACCGACAGGAAGAACATTAGTATCTTTGCTCAGCATTGACAAACAATATCATTTCTTCACTCAGATTTTGGCATGTAGACCTTTTACTTGAATTCAGTCATAAGAAACAAAATATGATTTGGATATGCCTACTGCCTAATGGTTGACATACTGCAGACAGACTAATTGAAATAAAAGACCATGCTTCAGTTGATTACCAAATTAACTGTGTAATATAACTAATATAGTTAGAAAAAGCATTTAACTATGTACAGTAGCTCAAGTGATGAGGTGTAGCTCACATATACATAACTAAAAACATCCCTAATAAATAAAACATCTTTGTGCACAGACAAGGAGTCAGATGCTCAGCTAGGGAAAATCAGCATAGCTCCATTAAAGTCACTTACTGCAGCCAAGGATCTGGACCCAAAATCCATGTGCCAAAAATCAGACTTTTCCAAATGGGATTTGACACAGCCAACCTCATTTAGCGATGTATTCTGACAAAAAAAGTCAACCTGTCCAAATCAGAGAGATTTATTACTGAAGGAGAGTGGAGCATAGGTGGGGCAGACAGAGGTAGAAAGAAGTTAACACTGAGATACCTCATTTAGGCCCTGGTCCTAGAAAGCACATGCATAAACTTTAAGCAAATGAGTATCCCCATTAAAATCAGTGAGGCTACTCACATGCTTAAAACTATGCACATGCTTAAATGCTCTGGTGGATCAGTGCATTAGATGGGGACTGAGGAAAGTTAACTTTAAAAAAAAAATCTCATTTACTCTGGCCTCCTTTGGGAAAGGGGAGGTTATTTGTTGGGATTGTGTTGGTTTTAAATCAGCCTGAATCAAATGCTCCCCTTCTTTATAAAACACTCTGGAGAGGACTGACCACAGTTATAGATACTTGCCTGGCTTTGCGCCCTGCTGAATCATGGCTGGAATCCCCATTAGTGTAAAAATAACAGACTTGGTTTAATCTTTGGTGAATCAATTTTCATTTAAAATAAACTTATTAAACTGAAGGACAGCCTATGTGACCAGTTAGTTTTTTGCTCCTCTTGCCTCCATTTATATACACCTGAAATTTTCCATCTCTCTCATAGTTCATCATTTAATAGAAAGAAAGCAGCTGGGATTCAAGCCCTTCAAATGCTAAATATGAACAAGACATATTGTGGTCCTTCACAGATCTGCAGAGTAAGTTTGATCACTCAAAGAACCAGATGTTTTGTTATCTCCAAATTAGGCATGGACTCCATTTCACACAGGGGTAGGGCTTCATCTGACCATCTATCATGCTTCTGGAATCCTTCCTCCACTCCAGTGCAGGCAGCATCAATCATATTTCCAAAATCTTCTTGTTCATAACTGAATTTTCATTAATGTGTCATAGGTCTGGCAGGCATTTGTGGGAATGGAAAGTGCAAACAAGCATTAGTGGAGAGGATGGACACTACACTCTCCCCTTGACTAGAATAGCACTGATATGCATGAAATAATATGCGGTACATTTCTGTTACGTGTGTACCCTGCTGGTGTATTGTGACTCTGGATACCTTTAGTAATAACAATACTGAAACCTGAGGAATAGGTAAATTCGACACCAGAAAGACACAATACATCAGTAATTTTGTCCTGTTTGCATCCCTCTGATTCTGGAGAGTGGTTCTTTCATCCCGTTCAAACACATTGGCAATCTAAATCATGGTGAATCCAAGTCTTCAGCTATATGGGATTGCTTCCTCCTGATACAATCAGAACAGACGAGAACCAGATGCTGGGATTTTGTTTGGGGGTCTTTTTTTTGCAACAAAAAATCACTAGACTTTGTAAGCTTAATGATGCTCTTCCCAAGTGGCATAACATAATATATTCCATGTTAGCACTAGATAATACTATCTCCTTTACACTGCGTAGGGCTCTTTAATACGCCATGAACTTCTTCACTATATTTATTCAAAAAGGAATTGTATTTTGCATTAAGTTGCAGATATTATATGCTCTAGTATTTATCTCCTGTATGTATAGATGGCAACATATTTTGAATACAATACAAGGTGTGGGTTAAAAAAAAAAACTGAATCAATAATTAGAAGAGTTACACCGAAGCAGTACACACAGCTGCATAGGGTCAGCTCATTAAAAGGTGTCGAAATAGAAATGGTCACAACTATGGTCCCTTCCGATCAAGCAAGCAGGGGCCAAGAGAAGGGCTGGAAGAATACAAATGGAAGAAACACAGTTTCCTGGTGCTTGTTAGCTCAGAACAGCAAGTGCCGGCGGAACCAGGAAGACACCAGGGATAGATTGGATAATTACTGGTATAGCACAACTGTGCCCTGGTCTACACTAGGAGTTGAGGTCGAATTTAGCAGCGTTAAATCGATTTAACCCTGTACCCGTCCACACGACCAAGCCCTTTTTTCGACTTAAAGGGCTCTTACAATCGATTTCCTTACTCCACCCCCAACAAGCAGATTAGCGCTGAAATCGGCCTTGCTGGGTCGAATTTGGGGTATTGTGGATGCAATTAGACAGTATTGGCCTCTGGGAGCTATCCCAGAGTGCTCCACTGAGACCGCTCTGGACAACACTCTCAACTCAGATGCACTGGCCAGGTAGACAGGAAAAGGCCCACAAACTTTTGAATTTCAATTTCCTGTTTGGCCAGCATGGCAAGCTGCAGGTGAGTGCAGAGCTCATCAGCAGAGGTGACCATGCAGAGCTCATCAGCAAAGGTGACCATGATGGAGTCCCAGAATCGCAAAAGAGCTCCAAAATGGACCAAATGGGAGGTACGGGATCTGATCGCTGTATGGGGAGAGGAATCCGTGCTATCAGAACTACGTTCCAGTTTTTGAAATGCCAAAACCTGTGTCAAAATCTCCCAGGGTATGAAGGACAGAGAACATAACAGGGACCCGAAGCAGTGCCGCATGAAACTTAAGGAGCTGAGGCAACCCTACCAGAAAACCAGAGAGGCGAACGGCCGCTCCGGGTCAGAGCCCCAAACATGCCGCTTCTATGATGAGCTGCATGCCATTTTAGGGGGTTCAGCCACCACTACCCCAGCCATGTTGTTTGACTCCTTCAATAGAAATGGAGGCAATGCAGAATCAGGTTTCGGGGACAAGGAAGATGATGATGATGAAGTTGTAGATAGCTCACAGCAAGCAAGCGGAGAAACCGGTTTTCCCAACAGCCAGGAACCGTTTCTCACCCTGGACCTGGAGCCAGTACCCCCCGAACCCACCCAGGGCTGCCTCCCGGACCCACCAGGCGGAGAAGGGACCTCTGGTAAGTGTACCTTTTAAAATACTATACCTGGTTTAAAAGCAAGCATGTTTAATGATTAATTTACCCTGGCATTTGCGGCTCTCCTGGATGTACTCCCAAAGCCTTTGCAAAAGGTTTCTGGGGGGCAGCCTTATTCCGTCCACCATGGTACGACTTTACCACACCAGGCCAGTAGCACGTACTCGGGAATCATTGTAGAACAAAGCATTGCAGTGTATGTTTGTTGGCATTCAAACAACATCCATTCTTTATCTCTCTGTGTTCTCCTCAGGAGAGTGATATCATTCATGGTCACCTGGTTGAAATAGGGTGCTTTTCTTCAGGGGACACTCAGAGGTGCCCGTTCCTGCTGGGCTGCTTGCCTGTGGCTGATCAGAAATGTTCCCCGCTGTTAGCCACAGGGAAGGGGGAGGGTTGAGGGGGTAGCCACGTGGTGGGGGGAGGCAAAATGCGGCCTTGGAACAAAAGCACATGTGCTATTTATGTAATGTTAACAGCAAGGTTTACCCTGAAAGAGTGTATCCATTGTTCTAAAAAATGCGTCTTTTTAAATACCACTGTCCCTTTTATTTCTCCACCAGCTGCATGTGTGTTTCAAGGATCATAGGATCTTCTCCTTCCCAGAGGCTAGTGAAGATTAGAAGGAGAAAAAAAACGCACTTGCGATGAAATGTTCTCTGAGCTCATGCTGTCCCTCCCACACTGACAGAGCACAGACGAATGCGGGGAGGCAGACAACGTCAGAGTGCAGGAAAGCACAAAATGACCGGGAGGAGAGGTGGTGAGCTGAGGAGAGTAAGTGGCGGGCTGAAGAGAGGGCTGAAGCTGAAAGGTGGCGGCAGCGTGATGAGAGGAGGCAGGATTCAATGCTGAGGCTGCTGGAGGATCAAACTAATACGCTCCAGCATATGGTTGAGCTGCAGGAAAGGCAGCAGGAGCACAGACTGCCGCTACAGCCCCTGTGTAACCAACCACCCTCCTCCCCAAGTTCCATAGCCTCCTCACCCAGACGCCCAAGAACACGGTGCGGGGGCCTCCGGCCACCCAGCTACTCCACCCCAGAGGATTGCCCAAGCAACAGAAGGCTGGCATTCGATAAGTTTTAAAGTGCTGTGTGGCCTTGTCCTTCCCTCCTCCACCACCACCCCTCCCGGTGCTTCTCTCCTCCACCACCCCTCCCGGGCTACCTTGGCAGTTATCCCCCTATTTGCGTGATGAATTAATAAAGAATGCATGAATGTGAAGCAACAGTGACTTTATTGCCTCTGCAAGCGGTGATCGAAGGGAGGAGGGGAGCGTGGTTAGCTTACAGGGAAGTAGAGCGAACCAAGGGGCGGGGGGTTTCATCCAGGAGAAACAAACAGAACTTTCACACCATAGCCTGGCCAGTCATGAAACTGGTTTTCAAAGCTTCTCTGATGCACACCGTGCCCTCCTGTGCTCTTCTAACTGCCCTGGTGTCTGGCTGCACGTAACCAGCAGCCAGGCGATTTGCCTCAACCTCCCACCCCGCCATAAACATCTCCCCCTTACTCCCACACATATTGTGGAGCACACAGCAAGCAGTAATAACAATAGGAATATTGGTTTCCCTGAGGGCTAACCGAGTCAGTAAACCAGCGCGCTTTTAAACATCCAAATGCACATTCTACCACCATTCTGCACTTGCTCAGCCTGTAGTTGAATAGCTCCTGATTACTGTCCGGGCTGCCTGTGTATGGCTTCATGAGCCATGGCATTAAGGGGTAGGCTGGGTCCCCAAGGATAACTATAGGCATTTCAACGTCCCCAACAGTTATTTTCTGATCTGGGAATAAAGTCCCTTCCTGCAGCTTTTGAAACAGACCAGAGTTCCTGAAGATGCGAGCGTCATGTACCTTTCCCGGCCATCCCACGTTAATGCTGGTGAAATGTCCCTTGTGATCCAGCAGTGCTTGCAGCACTATTGAGAAGTACCCCTTGCGGTTTAGGTACTCGCCGGCTTGGTGCTCCGGTGCCAAGATAGGGATATGGGTTCCGTCTATGGCCCCACCACAGTTAAGGAAGCCCATTGCAACAAAGCCATCCACTATGACCTGCACATTTCCGAGGGTCACTACCCTTGATATCAGCAGATCTTCGATTGCGTTGGCTACTTGCATCACAGCAGCCCCCACAGTAGATTTGCCCACTCCAAATTGATTCCCAACTGACCGGTAGCTGTCCGGCGTTGCAAGCTTCCATAGGGCTATTGCCACTCGCTTCTCAACTGTGAGGGCTGCTTTCATCTTGGTATTCTGTCATTTCAGGGCAGGGGAAAGCAAGTCACAAAGTTCCATGAAAGTGCCCTTACGCATGCAAAAGTTTCGCAGCCACTGGGAATCGTCCCAGACCTGCAACACTATGCGGTCCCACCAGTCTGTGCTTGTTTCCCAGGCCCAGAATCGGCATTCCACAGCATGAACCTGCCCCATTAGCACCATGATGCCTGCATTGGCAGGGCCCATGCTTTGAGAGAAGTCTGTGTCCATGTCCTCATCACTCTGGTCACTGCGCTGACATCGCCTACTCGCCCGGTTTCGCTTTCCCAGGTTCTGGTGCTGCATATACTGCTGGATAATGTGCGTGGTGTTTAATGTGCTCCTAATTGCCAAAGTGATCTGAGCGGGCTCCATGCTTGCCGTGGTATGGCGTCTGCATGGAAAAAAGGCGCGGAACAATTGTCTGCCGTTGCTCTGACAGAGGGAGGGGCGATTGATGACATGGCTTACAGGGAATTAAAATCAACCAAGGCGGTGGCTTTACATCAAGGAGAAACAAGAACACCTGTCACACAGAATGGCCCCCTCAAGGATTGAACTCAAACCCCTAGGTTTAGCAGGCCAATGCTCAACCCACTAAGCTATCTCTCCCTCTGGTATTTCAGGCAGGACTTCATGGAGGGAGGGAGGGGGGAGCAAATTAAAACAAAACAAATCTGGTCTATTTCTTGTTTTGATCCACTCCATCTATCTTTTACATCTTTGGCTGGCAGCAGACAGTGCAGAAGGACTGCAAGCCATCCACATCTCATGGCTGCTCACCATAAGATGGTACAATAGGACTGCCTGCAGGACTAAAGAGAATGACCTGGTCGAGTCACTCTAGTCCCTGCACCCATATCTGCCCAGGCGCTCCTGACTGGCCTTACTGAGGCGGCCAGGAGCACCTCGGACATGATGATGATGGTTTTCAGGCCTGGACATGATGAGGATGGTACCGTCCGCTGCCACGAGGCAATGGGTTGCTGCTGCTGTGTAGCAATGCAGTACCGCGTCTGCCAGCACCCAGGAGACATACGGTGACAGTGAGCTGAGCAGGCTCCATGCGTGCCGTGGTATGGCATCTGTACAGGTAACTCAGGAAAAAAGGCGCAAAACGATTGTCTGCCCTTGCTTTCACGGAGGGAGGGAGGGAGGGAACGGGGGCCTGACGATATGTACCCAGAATCACCCGCAACAATGTTTTAGCCCCATCAAGCACTGGGATTTCTACCCAGAATTCAAATGGGTGGCGGGAACTGTGGGATAGCCACCCACAGTGCAACACTCTGGAAGTCGGCAGTTGCCTCAGTACTGTGGACACACTCCGCCGACTACATGCACTTAGAGCATTTGTGTGGGGACACACACAATCGACTGTATAAAAACGCTTTCTACAAAACTGACTTCTATAAATTCGACCTAATTTCGTAGTGTAGACATACCCTGTGTACCTCTATGGGTACTGCACCTGTACAGTTTCTGCTGTGGGAACTCTTCAGATTCCCTTTCTAAGCTCCTGCAGCCAGAATTGAGACAAGGATCAGCCTCATAGTAGCTGAGTCACTCACATTTCTCACTCCGTTTCTGGGTTGTTTACTCAAGTTCGTTTATTTTAAACTCAAGTTGTAGCTGTGTCTGTTATACTAAGCTGCCTTTTCTGCAAGTGCATCATCTCAGTCTCTTCTCCCCTTATGTAGAGGTGAAGGTCACACTACAGACCTCTAACTTCAAAAAATAACAGTTGCAGGTTTGGGTTATTTTTAATGACATTAAAATATTTAGGGTGCCTTGAACCTTACCGGGTGCGTTTAGAAGTGGTAAAGAAGAACCAAAACCAGTCTTTGCCTGTATCCCCAATGCGCTATGGGACAAGTCCCAAATATTAATTGTTTAATACCTGAAATACAGAAATTTAACACCCAGTCTTCTATCAACTTGAGTTAAATCCCCTTCACTGTCTTAATATCTATCACATCTGGTTCTGCAAAAGGGACATTTATATGTCTATGCTGTGTTCAGTTCCAAACATCACTGTTACCTGAAAGATACTGACAGATTGGAGGGAATGAAGAAAAGGGTAGCCACAACAGGAAGTTGGAGACCCCTTATGAAGAAAGATTAAGTTTGCTAAATGCAGGATGTAGAGTTTGGCCATGCAATAGTTAAGATGGTAAGGAGAGACATGACAGCAGTGCGCAGACATCTGAAGGTGTACAGCCACCAAGCACTTACTATGGTTTAGCCATGTAGAGCACAAACCCACCAGAAACCCTGCACATGCTACTGCAGCTTCACTACTATTTATACTCATACTAACTGTCATCTAGCTACCGTGAGTACCTGTACACAAGCTGGCAATCACATGCCTAGATCATAATATAGGTAGAGCCTTAGGGACACAGGTGTATAAGTAAGAGCAAAAAGATGAAGTTAAGAGTATGAAAATGTAAACGGTATCAGGAAATTAATTTTGGCAGAGAGATACTGGCTTACAGAATAGCCCCAAAAGATAAAGGGTAGTAGCATCACTGCTTGGGGATTTTAAAAAATTCGACTGGACACAGAACTAGGAAAATGTACAGTAAGGACAATCCCTCATTGGTAGGGACACATAATGGATAATCTAATAGGTCTTTTCACCACTCTAATTTTTGTGAGCCACTGCGCATTGTGTCATGCAGGTTATTTTGTAGAACCCCAATGATAAAGATTTTTTTACTTCATGTTTGTTCAATTAGATGTGCAGCATGGCTTTAGTTCTGTGGGTCTATTAGTATTTTGGGGGTTGATTTTTCATTCCAAATCTACAGCTGTCTGGGAACTTGGAAATAAGTTCTATTCCCATTCTGCTCCTGACTCATTATGGTTTACAGAATAAATAAATCTCTTAACTTCACCATCTGTGATTCAGTTTTTCCATCCATAAAAATGGGGATAACGCTTATAACCCTATGTAAGGTTCTCTGTGATCTTAGATAAAGGTATACATATTTATTATTTCCATCTGCAGTTTGCCAATGAAACAATCAATCATTTGCAATTGCAGGCCCATAGTGTGACGGCAGTGGAGTCTGAGCCACAGTTGTTCATTCACTCGTCTGCTGGTTAACTATTATAACAGCTGATAAAATCTGGCTGGCATGACAGTGGTCCTGCTACTTGATCCCGATACTGGAGATTACCACCTATTTGTGTTTTATAAAATATTGTAAAGCATTTAAATGACATTATAGTATGAAGACTAAACACATCCGCAACGACAGCCACATAATCTGATGTGATGTTTGGTAACATGCTACTGAGAAAACTCTCAGGTCACATTTTCTTCTATTGCCATACACAAATATTTTGCAAATTAAAAAAATAAACTCTCCTCTCCAAGCAATACTTTGCTATTTTAGGGATCTTAAGAGATTTCCTTACTAACACCTAACAATTAAGTTTGTTGATACTATTGTGACCTCTCTCATTCTTCCCTATTGTACATTTCAGGATAAATTCTTCGCACCATATATACGGACTGTGATCCATGCTCACTAGTAGGGTTTAAAAATCCTAATATTCTACACACCTGTGGCAAGTAAGTATCTATCACAGGCAAGTGTCATCAACTTTTACAGAATTTCAGTTTTCATTTAAACAAATAAAAAGAAAATTCTAGTCCTTGTGGCTGTGAGGAAAACCTTCCAAATGTGGAATAAGTGTAACTGATCCAATACCTTTCTGTGCGTGTGTACCTACCACTCTATGGCCTCTCCTGCAGCTTATGGCTTTGCAAAGCTGCAGCAAAATGAAAACTCATCAGTTTTGTCATTTTTCACTGACAATTCAGATACCTGTGGGCAGCAGTGTAAAACAAGAAGAATCAGGTCAGTTTCCCTCTGCTGCTGTTTGGGGAAACCTATGAGCAAATTAGTTGGCAGCAGACACGAGAGAGGAAGACCTAAAAAACTAGATGCCAGGGGAGATGAAGAGTAACAGATGTGTCTACTCACTGGGTTGAAAGAGGGATAGAGTAGCAGATACCCCAACTCCCCATTTCAGCAACCAGAAAACTAAGGGAGGCGGTACCAAAGGCCCACCAGGACCCATATTTCCTCAGTGTCCTTCTGGCTGCAGTAAGGGGCAAAATTCTCCTCCTTTCTAGCAGGCACTTTGAGAGAAGGGAGTCATCCAACTTATCAGAAATCTATTAGCTGAGGGCAGATCTAGAAGATGGACACTCCAAACCAACTCTCAGCCACTTTCCCCATCCGAATAGCTGAGGTAGGGGTATTTACTTTTCACTGGGGTGCCATCCCCACCTTCCATATCAGTCTTTGATGCAACGTTTAGCCCTTTGGCTATCATAGGTCTAGTTCAATGTTCAAGGCCTCTGAATGGGTGGATGGACAGTTATGGTAGTGGATAGGAGAAAAAACAAAATGGAGAGATAACTGGACTAAGTTAGGAAAGATAAGCATGAGTGGGGTGGGAAAGATATTATATAGTGGGATGTGATACATGACCAAAAAAGAGCAACATATGGCTCATAGCTTCAGGTATGAGAATCTTGAGCATCACTAAGCTGCTTACTCTGCCATAGATCCAGATTCTTTCCTTAGATATACATGTGAAATGTCCTTTTCAATAAATGATAAAATGGATCCTTAGTGTCCTGAAGCCCTTTACATCACATGAGCTGGCTTCAATTACTTGAGTAAGGACTGTGCACTGAGTAAAGATTAGCTGCTTGGTTATGTTATGTTATTTGGTAAGATTAATAGGGGAGAGTATCAAAATGCTACTCAAATCTTGTATTAAACCCAAAAAAAAGTTATACACAAATATTTATAATAGAACATAAAACCTACATTCACCAAAATATTTTTGCGATTAAAATTTATACAAGTACAGCCAAGGATTTTAAAGATTTTCATTAATTTGCCAGTAAAAAATAATAAAAAGTGTCACCAATTTATGGCTTTTTTTTTTTTACTGTCTCATTGGTTCTTCTTTCTTTCAGTAACAGTTTCAAAGGGCCTAACTCAGAAAGCTCGAGTGTAGCTCCTCTTATTTTGCAGAATACAATATCATTTTTTGTTACAAGATAAAATACAACACTGGTAAAACACTGTCTAGATTTAAAAAGCTGTTCCTTAAGAAAAACTAAGTAGTAAATTTGATGCTCTCTAAGCAATTAGGTACTATTTTTAAAAACAACTCTTTGTAAAAAGCAATGCAGAAGTTTACAAATTACATAAGCACTTAGTATTCAGTGCATACATATGCAAGTGGATTTTAGCTATGATCTGAAATTGTGTAAGAATTGGAATGTGGGAGAGGACTATGCTTTGCCTGGTCAGACTGACCCAGTCTTCCCCTCCACTGAACCTTCTAAAAAAAACCATACCTATTGTGGAGAAGAAAGTGAAAGATTAAAAAAAAATAGCCTGACAAGACACTGGAACTACTTAGAAATGCATTATATTGTCAAAAGCTTCAAAGTAAATGATTTAGGCCACATTAATTTTGAAGATGCCATATGTAGTAATGCACTAGCTTGACAAAACCATGCTGTGCTCCGAACACAATACACATAAGTTATCTAAGAAACCAGATTACTTTGGAAAAGAAAAAAAAAAGAGTCGGGAAAGTAATTTTCAAAATACGAGACAGACATTTATTTCCTTATGAAACTAAAATAACTGAGTATTTTCATGTTGTTTCACTTTAAAGCTATCATCAATATCACAGATATGCACGGAACTCATTAGTTTACCATTTCATCTAGCAAAGTCAAATTTTTCCTTAAACAGGCCATTTACTAATTCTACAATTTTAGTAGAACTGCAAGTGCCATAAATTCTATGCAAGCAAGAGTTCTTACCATACAACTGGAGCTCATTTATGAGACTCCAGTAAAAACATGGCGTTTGTACTTCTACGAAGACCAAGATCACAACACATTCTGACAATTCTGTAATCTATCACTAGAATTAAATGCTCAGTCATAAGACTTTAATTGCGACAAGACTTGGAGATCTGAGACTAAAGACTGGCAAAGTCTTCTTTCAGCAGGCATGAACAAGGATCAAATATTTTCGTACATGCTGGTGCGTATAAGTCATTGTTTTCTAGCCCAGCCATGAGCACACCAAGCAGAGCTTTACACACAACCATATTAGGCTCCTTCTCTCTTTCTGCATTTCGCTAGCAAAAATTGAGAAAAAAAAAACCAAACAAAAACTACAACTCCCACAAAGAACTTCAGCAAACAGATAAAAACATGAATTTCAGAGTTTCCTCCTTTTCCTTTTCCCCCCACCCAGTTCCCCAGTCACCTTTTCTTCTTGAAATGGTTTGCTATCCCTGAAAGTAAACAACTAATAGCACCAGTTAGAGCTGAGCTGAGCCAGGCACTGTGTAAGCCAATGGTTCTCAAACTTTCCAGACTACTGTGCGCCTTTCAGGAGTCTGAAGCCTGAGCCCTGCTGCCTGGGGCTGAAGCACGTAACTTAGCTTTGCAGAGCCCCCCGGGGTTGGGGCCCCAAGCAACTGCCCTGCTTACCAGCCCCTAACTCTGGCCTTGCACTTGCAACCCCCGTAAACACATCCTGCGACCCTGAGGTTGAGAAACAACTGATTTAGATGAGTTGACATACCCCTGGAAGACCTCTATGTACCCCTGGTTGAGAACCACTGGTGTAAGCCACGTTCATTAGTTGGCAACTTTTGCATGGCAGGACAAAACTTGGAAAAAGATGATATAGCAAAAACAACATCCATTTAAAATGGACAGACTAAACACCAGAGAAGATTCCAGTTGACGAGAAGTGGGTTAAGTTTGTAATTACTAGTAAATGCAGAGGCACACTTTTAAAAGCCCCCCTGAGTTTAATACAAACACATACACAGTTGTTGAGAAACACTCAGAGAATGATGTACTTCAAACACTAATATCTGTTTACAGTTGCAAGTTGCTGCATGGCAGAAAGCTAGATTTCTGTAACATGTCCCCAAGATACAATCTAATGCTAAAATGTATCCTGCGGTAGGTCTACTTTCCAATTACTAGAAGTAAGCATACAAAAGATATATAATTAGTTATGACACTGGGACAGGCATACATGTTTCAACACACACAAAGCTCTTAAAGTTTTTGGCAGTATATGACACAGATCTAAATTGAAGGCTCAAACACAGGGTATACAGTGTTATAAAAAATACTAACTTAAAGTTATCACACAAAATGATTTTCTAAAAGGTAGGAGCACATTTTCTTTAAACATCCTTTTAAAGATTAGAAAAAGCAAATATTGCCTTGCAGTATTAAAACAGCCTACATTACAAGTTGGGGGGGAGGGGAGAGGTGAATGTTTTCTTTTTTAAGTGAAAGGCTGTCATTCTCCACTAAAGAATACATTATGACACAACACTTGAATGAAGCAAAGGAGATTTTCTAATTTATGATTGTGGGCATGAGATCTTAAAATCTGGGATGAACCACCAAATTCCATTAATTTTAAAAATAAATTATTCAAGGATTATACAAGTACTACTTATCTTGGCATGGAAAAAAATAATTTAGTATCAAAGGCATATCATCAACATACACCAAACCCATACCCTAAAAAAGCCCTTTAAGACTAAATTCACCACCATTGAACTCCTTGCAGTTAGATTAGGCATCTAATTTCTAAGTGTTTTCATTTAAAAGAAAAAACCAACCAGACAGCAAATGAGCCACAGTGGAAACATACATAAGGACTAGACATTCTAGTTTCATTCTACAGAAAAAGGAGAAGATTTCAACTCATCCAATTAGTTTGAGCTCATTCAAGCATCTGAGAGTCTCCTTCACCTGCAATCTTTCCAATACAAAAGTACTTTTATTACCATTATTTAAAGTTTCTCTCAAGGCCTCAAATCTGTACAACAGTATAGCAGGTTGACCTGCCTTTATAAAAGAAACTTTCTGACTGCATACAGATGCGTAAAGATAGCCACCTTGAAATGCCACCCGTAAGTCAAAAAGGAAATAGTAACCAATGGGCTTTTCCAGTGTTCCATGAAGATCTCTTGGGGAATGGGGATGCGGGGTACACGTTCACCAAGTAAGATAGCAACAAGCCACTTCTCACTACACCAGACACTTAGGAAAAAATGTGGGCTTTGCAGCATACCTCAAAGGTTAATAAACCCTCAGATTTCACCAACTACGAGTGAGGAGAGGGGGGAGAGATCCAATTTCCAAAGTTAAGCCCTCTCATGAACAATCTATGCCAGCTGCCCCATAGACTCACGATCCTCCCTTTTCAAGCAAAGGGAGTTTGAGCACCTCAACTGATCATAAGCATAGAAATATAGCAGAGAGGAGAGATGATTTTGAGGTAGCCAAGGTCCAATCAATTTAGGGCTTTATATTTTAAAATCAGTATCTTTAAACTGCCCCTGGAAGCTCATTGGCAGGCAGTGCAAATTATAGAACAACATATTCTGCACGACTCCGCTTAGTGAGTGGGTTGACCACATTCCATGCTAGTTACAATTTATGAATGGTCTCTACAGTTCATCAATGGTTTCAACTTGTAACTCCACGTAGGCGAAGTTACAGAAACTTAATCTTAGGCTGACAGACATGCGTCACAGTAGCTGGGTCCACATCCAAAAAGAAAAGATTGCAACTTCCAAGCTAACTACACATGGAGGGCTGGGGGCGGGGCGGGGGGGAGGGGAAAGAGGATGAAGATAAGGATCTCAACAACAAACTTGTGCTGCAAATGGGGCACAATCTCCTGCAGTCAGGGACGACAAGTGAACTTCTGCCAACTTTTCTGGTTATCCCCGCAGAAATACCAACTTGTCTTGGTCTTGTCCAGTTTGTGCCTCCTTCAGCTAGTCCCTATCTAGATCACACACTCACAGAGATACATGGATACTACCCCTGGAAAAATGAATCCAGAGCTTTTTAAATTAAAAAAAGGGAGTGCATTATCTTCCGATATCATCCACCATAGGCATACTGCCCTTGATCGTGTATGCAACTTGCACTGATGTATTTCAAGTGTTCTAAATAAATAGTTTAACACAAGGGTAGATATAATGGGGAAAATGAACGAAAATGTGTAATTAAATGCATTCAAGGTAATAACCTACCATGGAACAAGAAAGAACATACAGGGCCATACACTAGCATGAAAGACGAGCATGTGAATCCAGACAGTATATTACCCTATTACTTTGTTTCATCGTGGATTGTTATACCACAGAAAGCTTTTAATTATAAGCTTCTAAATACAGTATGACACACCATGGCATTACTGACATTCTCATGGTTTATTCTTGATAAAATTAACCTTTACAGCCTCACTAGTTTTTTTTTCCCCCACAGTGCACATTGTGAACCCTCTACAGATGAAGATAGAACATATATTAAATAGATCATATTTTTACAGACAAACATGCTCATTTTTAACTCCAGATCCTATCACTCATGAATGAAACTGTCCCCTCATTGAGGTCCCCACAATTCACGGCCTTGGATGTTCCTTCCAGACCTTTGGTTGCAGGTCTCATTCTCAGCACTACTGTGGCTCATTCTCAATACTGCTATGTCTTGGGTAACTAATAAAAGCTTTATATTGGCCATGGAGGTGTTGTCTTTTGCATGAAGACTTGGGTTTTACATTTCAACATTTGCAATCATTCATGATTCTTTGATGCTTTTCCTCAAGAGTAAGATGTTAGCCTCTGTGTCCTGGCCATTTTCCAACTTGGGCAATTAGGGCTTGATCTGAGAAAACTTCCACAGACTTTTATGATGCAAGATCAAGGCCTTATATAGGGCCAGATTCTGCCGCCTGTGAAGTCAGTGTGAGTTTTGCCCTCAATTGCATTGTTGGGGGGCAGGAGAGGGTCCATTCCACTAATTTACTTCAAATAAACTCCCAATTAATCGGATAGTCATCACTTCCCGTCCTAAAACCGTTGCCTGGGATTTTGAGGCTTGTGCATAGATATGGAGGGAAACGAGAACGTGACCCATAATTTGCACGGTTAGTCAAATTTGTATGTACTTTTGGAATCCACTAGAATGAAAGGCTCTGTGCACGGCCTTGACTACTCTGGAGATTTCAGCCATTGGTGGCCAGCCATAGGTATATCTGTACCAGTGCAAAATCCTAGTGTAGGCAGGCAAAGCTGCTATAAACCAAGATTTACCATGTATCCTAGCTTGAAATTGAAGTAACCTGCACCAGTGCAAATCATGATATACAGCGACTCTGTCTGCCTATACTAGGGGATGACACTGATGCACCAATACCCATGGCTGTAAATGGAGCAAATCCCCCATGTAGTCAAGACCTGAATGCAAAAACATCATGACAATATCACTCTTTACAATACCTTAAATGTACAGCTCACATAGTTGTAATAGAAATTTTTTTTAAATTTAGCTCAACCTCTCCCCTCAACTCTTAGTTTTATACTTACATTGAAAGTTCCTTGGGACAGGGACTGCTTTTTTGTTCTGTGCCCAGCACACTGAGGATCTTTACCACGACAAGGTCTCCAACATGCGACAGCCAAGAATTTTTAAATTCTGAGCATTGCAACACCTAACTGATTTAGGAGCATACATTTTCAAAAGGGATTCAGGTATTTAGAAGACAAAATCCATTGACAGTTGATGGAATTTAGGCTCCTCCATGCCTAAATCCATTTTCAAAATGATAGTTACGTTTTGCTGAGTGCAGCAGCACCTAAATACCATTAAAAATGTAGGCCTATGGTAATACAAATATAAATATAACAACACAACCCTGCCCCCACCCCTCAAAAAATTATAGGGGAGTGCCTATTCCATTGAATTATTACATTTAACTTTAGAAATAGATAAGAAGAAATATACAATACATTATGTAGATAAACCACTAAAATGTACATGTGGATTTATGAGATTAATGTTTCTGGAATAAGTTATTTCCCTCCAATAACTTGATTTCACCTCTGAGTTTCAGTCATCTCTCATTACATTCATGCACTTTTCTCATCCTGATACGACATTCTGCTCAACACTTAATATTTCTTGTTATTTTATGTGTGGTCTCTTATAAATACTAATTTTTCCCACAAGGCAGGTAGCTTGGTAGGAACACAAATTACCTTAAATCCACACAGTTCTGTGGCTTTTTTTTTTTTTTTTGACTGCAAGTGCAGAAATATTTACCCATCTTTCACTAACCTAAGAATGACTGAAATCTATACATTGCACATTGTTGCCATGACAAGATAATCTCAGCGTAACTCAATTTACATTATAACTGCAGCAGAACTCAAAACTTTTAGAAAGATGGATAAAGGGTTCCTTTATACAGGCCAAAAATAAGGACAACTCATTCTGCTTTTAGGATGCAAACATGACAGAAGGTTTTCGTGTCTACTATCTCCTTATTTCATACAAAGTAACTCCCATTAACAGAAGTTATATATTTATTTTTAACAAGGAGACTGGACCCCTAAATCATCAGCAAAATACAGTACAAGTCATGAAGACCTGAGATCGGATGAAGTGCTATACAAGAGCTAAGTACTGTTATTTTCTCTTGAAGCACAGCCCTGCAGTCCTTTGCAAGGAGGCAGAGCACCCACAGAAGTCAGTATTTTGCCCAAGCGAGGACCACGAGACTGGAACCAATGCAAAGGAACCAATGTGTCAAAAACAGGGGCAGTCAATAGTCAGCTTCAGGTGCCAGAATTACAAAGATGACCTGTTAGCAGCTCTCTTTGCCACTATTCTGATATTTTTTATAAGAGTACAGGTTCACAGTAATAGTCTTGAGTTCAAAGATGTCTACAAAGAGTTACTCATAACAGAGGACAAGGCAGTATATTAAATATTCATCAATGTCAAAACACAGTGTACAATGTAAGAATGTTGAGAAATGGACTTTACAATGTAGTTGAGTGTAGGCATATATGAAAGTAGAAGTACCATCATAATCAAACCAAAAGGCTAACTCTTGCCCCAGCTCACTTGCTACCCTGGGGTTTAATCTCCTGACTGGTCATGCACTTATTTTCACACATATTTTAGGACAGATTTCTTCCTTGCATTTAGTTCAGTACCAGAACTTGACCAACACAATGCTTGTATAAATACATCCACCCTCCTACCCTGCATGCTGTAACTATATCACAGCAGAATTGGTGGGAAAGTTTTGAAGAGGCGCTCTCTTCTTCTGATATCTTTGTGGTTAGATCTTGCTAGAACAAAATTAATGGTTCTTTGTGGCATATACACCATCTATCTATCTATCTATATATATATATAAAAAGAACATTTTAAGTTACAATAGCTCTTTTGTAGAGGACAAAGCAGAAGGAAGATGTACATACCCTGTTGATGACATCATCATGTTTGCCTTATTTTGCGGCAACTTTGTCATCATCTTCAGAGAAACATTAACAACTAATCTGTCTTTAAGGATTAGTTGCAAGCTAACTCTTGGGCATGGACATCTCATCCGTTAACCATATGAGGGACCCATAGCTCTTCTTGTATGGTGAAGACTGAAGTACCTTAACAGCCCCTTGGTCCAACCACTTATTTCCATCAGTTCAACCGAACTCTTGCACTGAGAGCTGGGACTTTCCCTGGGTCCAGACGTCCATCAGATCCTATTTGACAGTTCTATGAGAGAAGCGACCTCTCCATCTCAAGTGTATGACAGTTGGGAGTCTGGGATTGCCACTCTCCTGTAGTCTATATTTTCTACTTACAAAGATGCCAAACTCATGCCCTGCTCCAATGGTAACCACTGGGAAGACCAGCACATCCAGTCCTCTGTGGTGACCATCTCTCAGGATATGGTGTGCTGCAGTGCCAGTATTGGCTACGCCTTCTTCTCCCTAGCTCCCCCTGCTTCCCTGGAGATATTTTTGCCAATGCAAATGTTAGCATTTGGGTCTTTACAGCAGTGACCAATTAGGAGTAGGCGGAGGTGATTATACAGTTGTTGCTGTCACTCCTACCCACAATCCACTGGGCTATGGTGAATTAAGAAGTCCTCTCCTCACTTCTTTCTCCCTCCTGTCACCCTTCCCCTAGCAACACTGGTATGAGCCACAATAATCTGTCTTTTCCACTGTAGTCAGCATTTGAGGAACTTGTTTCCTACAGCACAAACACAAATGAAACAGTCTATGAAAACTCATTCCAATGCACAGGGCTAAATTCAGAGATAATATGCAAGGTGGTACAAGTTACAAGTTGGTAAGTGGCTGTACAGGAAAGTGACTGAGTTTAAGCTGGTGTAATTTATACAATGAAAGCAGAAAACAACAAGAAAGGAACTTAAAATAAGGTGTGGGTTATTTTAACTCATACCCCTTACACAATCCTCTTAAATTGCTTCTCCTGCTGCAACCTTCTCATCAAACATCTCATCATAGGCTCAGATTCTCTTACACATACTTAATATGCCAACTTATGCTGCCCTACATAGTACCTCTAAATTTGGCCCAAATGTAGCACGCATATTAGAATACATGGGTTTTACTGAAAAGCAAACACATTGCAGTACATTTAAATTGTTGTATCATCACACATTAAGCTTCCTCCTGCTCTCACTGACTTTATTGGGATCAAGCCCACTGGTGTCCTCTAGAAACAAAACGTGGAAAACGGTGGTCATGCCTTGTTGTGACAGCTAAGCGTAATCAATGAAAATATGCAATGATCACTAGTACCATTATTATTTTCAGCAAAGGACTGACAAGTTCTTAGTGAAAAATTTAACATTCTTGCAGAGTTTTTTCCAAGGTATCACTCTGGAAAGTTTTTCAATGGACATCCAGAAACATAAGTGACATCGGTCAATGTAAAAGCACTACACAATTGTATTAGTGTTGACCTGAATTTGATGGGTTAGCTATGGCTCGCCACTGATTGCATCCAACCAGAAGATTTACAGGTTCTTGTCCAATTCAGACTACAGGGTACAAGAACTCAGAGTTCTATATTGGGAGAGGACTCTTGGGGTCCTGGCAAAAACACTTACACTGAGGACAATACCAAATTGATAAAAACTTTATTGAGATTAACAAAAGAATAATAAATGCTATGAAACTGCAAAACAGTAAAAGAATTCTAAAACTCCTGGTGGTAACATTCCTATTATAAGTGCCTTAACTTAACATACTCACACCCTTCCTTGAGGACTCGGTAATAGGAAGTGAAGGACCAGCCTTACCCCTGGCATGCAATAACACGATGATTCTGGCTTCCCCAATAGTTAGGAATGTTGAGTAGTTATACTATACTACACAAGCTGAGTGGATAGCCTGATAGAAGATCGAATGATAGGTGGATAAAAAGATAGTCTGTAGAATATAGGAGAACAAAGAAAAGAAAGAGCTAAAGACTAAAATACCACTAGAAGAAAGCTAAAAGAGATCTAATAAAAAGAAGCTTAAGGAGAGAGAAGAGCACTTCTGACTTCTTCCTTACAAGGTTTTTATATGATCCTGACGCTATGTAATTCAGGCCCAACCTACTATACCCAAATCTTATTTTCGTACCCTAAGAAATTTATGGGTACCCTTATCCTATAGGTTAGTGGATATGACACTTACTCTCTATATATTAATAAGGATTATCTCACTCCAAAAACTGCCAACCTAGGCTCTCTTGGTGACTTCCAAGTTGTGGTGTATCCTGAGGTTACCAACCAGTTGTAGACGCCGGATAAACCTGTTCAGTGATGTGTACAGTTCCTCCCTTTGGTTCCCCAAAGTTCAGGGACCATTCTTATCTGTGCCAATGGTTACCAGCTTTTATGCTGATTTACTCTTAACTGATTCAACTTTTAGCTATTTAACAGATCTTAACGGCTCTTACAAGCCGGTAGGCTTCTTGCGTTTCAGCAAAACTTATTCTATGTATAATTATTAGGAAACACATATCATATGCTTAACACATCCTAAAATTCATAGGAATTAATACTGATAAAATATAAGAATAAAATTGATTAATTCAGAAAGAGAAACATATTATTTGATACAGCTGGCTGGATTAGTAGGATATAATAGCTAACAAAGTAATCCTATGAGCTACAAGTGTTTGTAAATCATCCACATATAAATATTTAAAAATGGTCATTTTCCCAAAAAACATATGCATATAACATAATCCTTTTGATATGAAAGCAACCATGAGGTTGCTAATACTTACCAAGATGAATAATGAAACTTTTGTCTAGCAAAACTGGCAAAGTGCCACACAAAGTCAATGTACTTAAGGCAATAACAGTCTATCAAAAGAACTACAAAAGTCATTATTCAGAAAGCAATAAATATAGACATGTATTAACATGAACACAGAGAAAATGAAAGCTTCCAGGGAAACAAATATTTCCTTTAGTTCACCAATGACACTAATAGGGACCTCCAAATTAGTTTACCTTTTATTTGCTCCTCAATTCTTATAACTCAATTTCAAGATACTTTTATTACAAAAATTACCAGGATAAGTTAGAGTATGGAAAAAGGGGTTCATCATGCTAAGCACACCCTTCCAAATGTCAAATGTTATATTTCAACATGAAAATGTATTAGATACTTAACTGGCCCTTTCATCTTTGATTTGGAAACCATGTAGTAACTTTTAGATTTAAACAAACTAATATCAGTCTTGTAATGATAGAATGCTTAAAACTAAGTAGGCAATGCTACAATTGTTCCAATTCACTTCGGTAGTTTTAATTCCATTTAAATGTTTGTCCATTCCTGCTCACAAAAAAATATAACTGCCTAATAGAATTTAAGGGAGTTTGGTATTTAACATCAGTGGCAGAACTGCCATCCACTTTTGTGTAACAACAACATTAAAAAGATTTCTGTACCGCCTACCGAATTTCATCTAATGTATGGTCTCTTTCTGAGGCAATTATTTCTACAGTTTACTACTAGATTATATGTTGCCTGTCACTTTACCTTCCATATTCTGTACTATAACAAAATGGTATAGCCATGCTTCATTTCTTCCACGTGAGAATTGGGGTTGTGGGGGGAAGCAACTACTACTGCTGTTAATAAAATGATGGCCACTTGCACTTGTATTTGCTATTTACATTACTTGAACTCAATACAAACAACTTCAGAAAAGATTAAACTTGTGTGCAAACTTTAGCTTCTCATTCATATTTGTTATCTTACAAGTCTTCATAGTGTGCCATATTTAAAACATTAATGGCCTGACTAGACACTTTCTTCTGCAGTTTCACAAAGATTGATTTCACTAGCGTTACTACTTATACACCCTGGTGTAAACGTGATCCGGAGTAGGCCCTTAGAATATATACAAAACTAATGGTTTCTATTCAAATATAATTAAGAACATAAGAATGGCTCTACTGGGTCAGACCAAAGGTCCATCTAGCCCAGTATCCTGTCTTCCGACAGTGGCCAGAGCCAGGTGTCCCAGAGGGAATGAACAGAACAGGTAATCATCAAGTGATCCATCCCCTGTCGCTCATCCCCAGCTTCTGGCAAACAGAGGCTAGGGACACCATTCCTACCCATCCTGGCTAATAGCCATTGATGGATCTATCCTCCATGAATTTATCTAGTTCTTTTTTGAACCCTGTTATGGTCTTGGCCTTCACACTATCCTCTGGCAAGGAGTTCCACAGGTTGACTGTGCGTTGTGTGAAGAAATACTTCCTTTTATTCGTTTTAAACCTGCTGCCTATTAATTTCATTTGGTGACCCCTAGTTCTTGTGTTATGAGAAGGAGTAAATAACACTTCCTTATTTACTTTCTCCACACCAATCTTGATTTTATAGACCTCTATCATATCCCCCCTTAGTTGTCTCTTCTCCAAGCTGAAAAGTCCCAGTCTTATTAAACTATCCTCATATGGAAGCCATTCCATATCCCTAATCATTTTTGTTGCCCTTTTCTAAACGTTTTCCAATTCCAATATATCTTTTTTGAGATGGGGCGACCAGATCTGCATGTAGTATTCAAGATGTGGATGTACCATGGATTTATATAGAGGCAACATGATATTTTCTGTCCTATTACCTATCCCTTTCTGAATGATTCCCAACATTCTGTTCACTTTAAGCTTAACTCTATACTCTTAGGAAAGTCATATTTCCATAGAGGCATGTATTAAACTATTTTGATAAGAGTGATAAAAGTATTACGACATTGTGCTGTAGGAGAGGGAAGTGAGGAATAAATCCATCTTTTTTTTCTTGGTGTAAATTACAATCTTGTTGGCAAAAGTAGTGATTCCCCACTTTATCACATTCTATTTGCCTTCAGTGGAGTTACATGAGTGGAGAGTCAGCCCCACGGACTGCAAAATCTGCCCCTTGATGTTGCTCTTTGGGGTAGGGGTGGTGGTTGAAGTTATCCAAGTGCATCTTCAGATTCTTGGTCAAATTCATCCCTAGGACAAGTCCAGTTAAGTCAACAGAGTTACCACCTGGGAATTAGTTTGATCCTTTGTTTATGCATATCAGTATTTTTCGGTTAACCTGATCTTACTTGCAGTTTTGAAAATTTTTAATTGGCTGAGTTGACAATTTTTGATCCAGGCCAAAAAAGATGATTCAAAGTACAGTATGTTTTGGAGAACTACTTAAAATATATTCCATGGCTGCCAGGTTAAAAAAAAGTCAATACATTTCCCAGTTGCAGAAACATTTAATTTTCCCCCTTGTAAATGAAACTTAAATGAAACTAACATGATTGACAAGTACCTCACAGGCAAACCTTGGCAACACTTAATGCAAGTCCATCTCTTTGGCCTCTTAAGCAAAATTCCTGCACAAACTGTTTGTCTTTGCAATAACTCCTACAAAGCTCATTACTTCCAGCCTTGGTCTATCCCCCATGTTGTGCATTTATCCCTGGGATGCATTATCAACATGTGGCACATGTCCTTGACACGCACAGAAGAGTTGCACCCCAGGATAGCAGCATGCATGACAATAGTGTTGACTCTTACTCCTTTATGGTTGCTGGGATGTAACTGAGAAATCTAATAACTGTGACAGTAGGCCTTTAGGTTTTTCCTTGCCTTTCCAGACAGTGAAGCTGCACAGACACTAATGAAAGGTTAAATGAATAGGAATAGCTGACAAGAGGTACAATAAAGAAGGGGCTTGGTAATCCACAGACACTGAGCAGAGATCCTTGGCTCAAGCAGAGAAAGGACAGCACATCGACGAGTCACAATATTTAAAACAGCTTGCTATACACAGAGGCTTTTGTGTCTGGGTACATGTCTGGCTTTGGAAGAAAAAAAGACACTGAAAAGGAATTTCAGCATGGGGCACTTTGGCAAATGTAAGGTCACAATAAGGGAAAAATGTTTTGTGCCTGTTGTTACATCTTTGTACTGAACATAAAAAAGCAGGGACTAAAGACGCACAAATCACACGTTTCAAACCACCACCACATTTGACAAATATGATATAGTTGCAACATGGGTTCAATATGATTTCAATTGACAGCATGATGGGTGTCACACATACACTCAGTATCCTTAAAGGCTTGCAGCAGTTCATAATCTGTACTCCTACATTATCAGCAGGTTTTCCTCGTAGCCAAAGAATTCTGAAGGCACTACTTTATGTGGTTTTATAGCGCAGAACAATTGTTGGCCTAAAAAATTGTAATATGTTGCAAAAACGTGGCTAAACTTCCAAATGGTGCATCAGATCATGGGCACTTCAAAACTTCTCGGAAGATAGTTTACAGCATTTTAGTTTCTTATGCTTGTGATTTATTCATCAGTTTTACACATATTTTATTTTTCATCATTAAAAAAGGATTGTGGTGCTTATTATCTATTTTTAGAACCCTTCTGGGTTTGATTATTTTCTATCAAGAGAGGTTTAAGTAAATGGTAAACCATTTTAACTCTACAGAAAGTTACTGAAAAGAGCAAAAAGAGAAGCAAAAAGAGCAGTCTCCGGTGATAAGTAGAAAACAAATCTGAAGTTATCTGCATTCATGGTTTATTACTTAGTTTAAGTTATTCTAGAAGCACAAAGTCCAGAAACAAACTCAACAGTGAAAGATGAAAAAGCCTTGATTTACCTGCAACCCTATCTGCCTATGTATTGTAATAGAACATACATATTTATAACGTGTGGTAAAACTGTGCTATGAAAACATTCTAAAACAACCGAAGAGCGTCTTTGAACAACCAAATTAAATTACAGCTGAACTCCTGAGTGTACTAAGGGTTCTAATAAGCAACAAATAAAAGCTTTTACTAGCTAGCAACAGAATGAGAGCTACTGTGCTGTGCAAGAGATAAAGAGACAAATCTGGCAGTTTCTCTCACTGGATTATATCATTTACTTAAATGGTAAATAAGTTTGTTCAAAGTAATGCTCATAAAAGCTAGCATAGGACTATTATGGAGCAATTATGATCAATGGGATTTTTAAATGTCAACATGTCACAAATTAGGTGGAAAGAGATAGACACAAAATGTGAGATTAAACAAACAAATATTTCATTAAATTGTTAAGTACCATTTATTTAAATAAAGTAGTAACTGTTACTTATTCCTTCATAGCCTATCCATTTTCTAAAGAGAATCCTCTGTCCTAATTGTGCCCTCTACATTATATAGGAATCTTTACATGTAACACTTGTCTTTTCTGTGACTGACTTTACTAGTTTTATAGTCAAACACAAACTGAACCATATAAACATGTATTGCAGAAAGTAAAGAGGATTTTTCATTATGTAAATGTTCTTTAACAAAAATAATATAAACTTTTGAAGGCCGGTGTCCAACGTGTGAAAGGGACTTCTTCAAAGACCCGCTCAATTAAAATAATAATAAAAATAATAATAATATGGAAGTTTGTTTTATAAATTCAATGTCTCAAATGCATTTTAGTTGGACTTCAATTTAATTTTCTGAAAATTAAAAGCAGTTGTTGAGAGTTATAGGAGTCAACTGCAAATCCTATTGATATGCACGTACATCACACCTAAAACACAATAAAGTCATCCCCAAAGCCTAAACACTAGATCTATGATGATTACTAACTTCTTTTCATAACCATTCCATTTTTCTGAGTATGTTTTCATTTTTTTAAACCTTAGGCATACCTAATAAAATCAAGAGGCTCCCAGTAGCTCTGCAGAGAGGAGTTTAACTAACCAATGATCCTTTCCATTTCCTTTCCATTTTAAAAAGCAATACAGAGAGAGAGTGTGCAGGATTTCCCTTAGATAAGTGTTTTTGTTTTTATTCAGCAATGTTTTCAATACTACATCTTGCAAAGATGTGGATGATAAATGAGAACATCTGCTATGAAACCCAGAAAGTTAAATATTACTTATTATAATGCAGCAAACTAAAGAATCTCTTAATCACTTCCAACTTACAAAATTCTAACCTGAAACCTTACACTCTATGTGACAAGTTAGTCATGTATGTATTAAAATATATAGCCTCCTACTTTTCAACCATTACATGCAGTGAAAAAATAAAACAAAGATACTTAGACAAAGTAATACTATACCCCTATTTTAGAGCCCAGTTTTTAAACATAGTGTACCTTAATTCAAAAACAATGTTGTTTCCATGAGCTTGTATTCCAGAAAACTATTAATGTGGGTGCTAACTTGCAAACTATATTTTCACCTACCACAATATTTACATATAGCATTTGTAATGGCTTTTATTGTTTAATCTCTTCTGCATTTCAGTATTGGATGCTATGGAATTATACTTATTTAGCAGACTATAAATAATGTAGTTGGCATGTGCAATTGATATTTAGCATGTCTCACTGTAACTGTAAAAGCCTCATTATAGACTAGCAAATCATTTCTAACAAGTTCAACTGACAAATACTAAAACAAACCTGCACTATATACTGCTAAGTTATTTGTCTCAAATATGTATGCTTAGAAAAAACAAACGTGCAAAAGACCATCCAGAAAGATTAAAATGAAAAAAAAAGTGAACTTCCAAGCTACTGCCTATTTTGAAGTCCTTTAAAATAAAATAAAAAAAAATTCTCAGTAACAACAACAAAAAGAATAGCTTTTTTCCCCTTCCCCCTTCTGAGCTCGTGTCCAATTTCTTCTTTTCTGAACAGCTGTATTATCCAACTTAAGTTGCTCTGCTAATTTCAGTCCCATAAGGACTAACTTGGAAGGCAAGAAAATATAAGAAAAGATCAATTTGCTGGGAAAGATCAAATGAGAAAACTGTGGGGACAGCACGAGGTCAGAGTGTGGAGAACGAAGCAGACCTGTTCTTCATTAACTTAAGCTCTCTTGGGATGTCACACACTACCTGTCCACGGGCTTATTGAACTGCCTAACCCTCATCTCTGTACCATTCTTCTGGGCCCAAGCGAATCACATCCTACTGCTGACAAGTTAGCAGGGGAGTGCGGCTGCAACATGAAAGTACTTTTCTTTCTTGTCTAAATCAGGCAGATTTTTGAAAAGACGACACAGCATTGACTTGTGACATGGCAAGATGAAATGAGAGGTCTGGGCCAGTCTTGGAGCTGTGCAGATAAAAGTAATCAAATGACACTCCTGGAATGCAAATTGGCATTCTTGACTGCAGCAATTGCACAACCCTGAAACAT
Organism: Natator depressus; assembly: GCF_965152275.1. NCBI lineage: Eukaryota > Metazoa > Chordata > Testudines > Cheloniidae > Natator > Natator depressus. Next base: position 108,422,672 of record NC_134238.1, read on the forward strand.
CCCTGACAGCAAGCAAGATTAGGACAAAATGTTATGTAAAGCACTGAACGCAAAAACTCATTTGAAAAGTCAAACTGTAGCACTTACATTTTAATACAGAAATAGTCAGCTCTGCTTTTGTCTGTTCCTTTACTGCTTCTGTTATATGTAATCGCATTATCTCCATCTGTCACATACACTTCAAGTATAAAAACTCAAACAGTGTGAACAAACACATACATCTCCTAGATTTGTCCACCTAAAATATTTTAACAATTTTTTTTAAATTAATATACTAAACCAGAACCCTTCTGTTTTGTGTTTAAGCATTGTGCATACAGAACAGTTCATATTTTGGGGTCTGAAAAGCAGTTTCTAACTTCTCTCATAACAAATAAGTACAAAGTTAACATTCATATTATCCTGCATGAGAATCATGTAAAATTACCAAATAAATAACCTGCAAAAGATCTAGTGATTTGATTTTTAAATCTCATGCTTTTCAGGAATTTAAAGCAGAACATACATACAGCTAGAAGGTTCATTAATGCTGGACAGCTTAAAATGAAACTAGTGTAACACCGAGGACTTATGCCTCATTAAATATAAGACTGAAGATTTCTCCAATTTTTAAGGGAAAGGAAAGTTACACATACTTTTTCAGGGACTTGGTATTCTTAAGCAGTATCTGCTGATCAGGCTTATTAAATATTATTGTCTGAAATGAACTCAATAATTACTGACAAAAAATGCTTACCCTATTTTAAAAGTAATTCCTGACTATGAGATGAGCGATAATATAGATGGTATATGGAAGATACTATAATGAAAAATAAAGTCCTCTCCTGTCGCCGAACATTTAATTAGCCTCCATGTCTGAAGGACACACAAGTTTAAAGGAGAAACATGTAATATTTTGCTTTGACTGCTTACTTAAAAGACGTTTTAACTGTTGGTTGAACAACAGCAACAAAAAAGACACTCTGCCACTTTAATCCTGAGTACGCCAGATTATTACATGTCTTTTGTGCATCAATTTTACAACAGCTTGACTCTAGGGTAAATGGGAATCATCATAATTCGCATGCTGCTTTCAAAACCACTTTAATTTCTGTCCCTGTTGCTGTAACCAGTCCTGGGCACATGCTGCTTTTTTCCCCTCCCCACCCTGGTTTTCGGTGGGGTTTTGTTGTTGCCTGCATTTAACAGTGGCATTTCCTACACTCCAAGAATTGTGGCTTTCATCACTGAAATAAGACATGCCACATTAAGGAAGGAATGGAAAAAATACTAACCCTCTGTCTCATTCCTCTCCTCCCCACCCCCCTTTTTATATATACTATCCCATCTCCACAGTACATCCAATCCCCAAGTGTGGGTAAACAATAGCAATTTACTGTGGAAGCTTACTAAAAGCATGGGAGTGGTCAAGCAACACACCACTTTATTCAATATGGGCTGGTCCCTGCTCCTCACTAGCTGAACGAACTATACTTTTTAACCCAAGAAATATCACTGTCAAGCTTCATATACATTTGCTTCCTAAAATGTGCTTATTCCTTGCAGCTATAAAGGTATCTTCACACCACAGCCCAGGCGAGAGGACTTAAACAAATTGAGATCCTGAGTCATCTCGGTTTTTATTCTTAATGTAAATATGTTTTTAATTAAAACAAAAAACCTGCTTCCTAAAATCCTGGTGTAAAAGAACTGGCCTCGTTTCATGTGCTCACAGGAGAGCCAGCAAACATGCTCTGAAAGCTGTTTTCCCTCTTCCAGTGAGCACATCAATATTTCCCTACAAGTTCTGGGCACAACTGCTGATGGGAAAGGTGTAAACTGCAAGCACATGCACAACCAAAAGAGAAGAAAGAGTTACTGATGGAAGGTGGATTTACACTTCTGTCTCCCTGCCTCAGGCGCTGTTTCTCTCTCACCCTCGCCCCCCACCCCCATCCCCTCTTCTCCCACTTTCAAAGGTGACCTTTACGTTGTGTGCAAACGTTACTCATTTCCAAGCAGAGGGTGGTTTCCAAAAGAAAGCTCACCCCACAGTCCGTCTAATTCAATCTCACCCCCCCCCGAAAACTTTTGAAAAAAAAAACCACACAAAACATTATCCCCTCACCTTTGGTGGAAGGAAAGTAGCAGCAAAATCCTGTGGCCATCCCATCCCAAACTGCCTGAAAGTTTGGGAGAACTTAAATCATTATTTCAACGTAGCACATGTCTCCCCCCCCCCCCCGCCCCCAGCTGTTTGTTGGAACACGCTCCCGAGCCGGGCTGTTTTGGTTACTGCAAATGTATTAACAACAAAATAAAAAGTAAAGGCTAGAATGAAACCGAAAAGCTGTTGGAAACTTCTTACCATCTCTGCATGCTGGTTGTCAAGTGCACCCCCTGTCTTTTGATCTCCTCTCAGCAGCCGTGCCTGCACCAGCCCCTTCCTTCTGCCTCTGGGCTCTCTCTGCTCGTCTCGGTTTTCCTCTTTCTCTGCCCCCCCCCCCACCCCCGCTCACTCTCAAGCCTTCAGGTGATTTGAACTAAAAACAAACAAAACAAAAAACAAAAAACGGGGGAGGGGGGGGGAAGAGAGAGAGTCTCTCGAGCTCTTCAAACCTTCAGCCCCCAAAACTTCAGCAGCAGCGAGACAGACCTTTCAACAGCGAGCTGCCGTGGGGGCGGGAGGGACCCAGGTTTGGGTCTGAAGCCTCCACAGGTTGGTTTGTTGTTGTTGGGCTGGAAGGGGAGGGAGGATTTGCCAGGGGATCGGAAAGGACAATGTTGCTTCCTTGCTCCCCTTTAACCCTCAGCCGCTTTGCATGGCTCTTGGGGCAGGGAGGGGAGGGGGGGCAAGTGCAAACCCGGGAGGGGGGGGAGGTGTCCCACCGAGGCCGCTCGAGCCCAGCTGTCAAAAAAGCCGAGCAGCCCCGGCGAGCTTTATTGCGAGCCGACCTCGCCGCGCGTGTGCTCGGGCTCGGGCTCTCTTCCCCCTCCGGCCGGTTCCCCCTCGCCGCGGCGGCGAGCTCTCCTGCGGCTGCTTCTCCTCTTCCTTATCAGCTCCAGGCGTCCAGCCGCCGCTGGAGAGCGAGAGGGAAGGGAAGGGAAAGGGGTGGAGGGGGGGAAAAGGAAAAAAAAAAAAAAAAGCAGACGCAACCCGAAGGAAAATGGGAGAAAGTCCCCGGGAAGCGCGTTAAAAGGGAAGAGAAAAGTTTGGCAGCGCTGAAGTTTTTGCTCGTGGTCCCGATTTCCTCCCCCCCAGTTCCATCAGCTCCCGGGGCTCTGCCGCTGCTGGGTGTGGGAGCTGGAGACTTTTTTTTTTTTAAGGCTTTTTTGGGGGGGGGGGGGGGCGGGAGCCGTCCCGGTTGTACGTTTGCCGGGGGAAGACAAGAGTCACATCTGTGTGTGACACGGAGCCAGCCGAGCTAAACCCTGCCCTAGAGACACAGAAAAAACACGAGCTTCAGCGCCCCGGCGCACAACTGCAGCTGGGAGCATACATTTTTAAGGCACATGCAACAACATCCACACCCTTTCCAAGCCACACACACTCATCATCGCCATCAGCCAGGACATAATTTAACATGTGGGAACAACACAGCCAGTTGCACTGATTTATCACGGTTGAGCAAACTTTCAGCTCCTCCAACCCAGGAGACGAAATGGCACCAATTTTATGCCTGTTCCTATACGCTGAATGTCCCCTTTTCCTCCGAAGTCTTCTATCAGCCCAGTGTGCATCAAAGGATTTAAAACTTTTCCCTCTAGTGGCCTTATTTATGGATCTGAAATGTTGGCAGATATGTAAATCCACATGAGTAATTGGAAAAGGGAGAGGATGACTAAAGTCTAAAAAGTTCATTTGTCTATCCAGGGGTAGTAGTAACCACATCTGTTGTCTACTTAAATATCTACCCTTCCCCTCCCAAATAGTCCGGATAACAAAATGAAGGCTCCTTACTTCTCTTTAAAAAATAATATTTTGTTTCTTTCAAATATAGTAAAAGCATCACCGTTCTTTCTTTCCCCTCCCCCCCCCCACCCCCAACTTTCTGTGCCCATCTCCAGTGTGGGAAGAGTAATCAGATCTATGCATGCTACTATCAAACAGCTATTCATTGCAGACAAGGGCCTATACATGCCCCAAGTTACCCACTCCTCCATGGAATGGTTCATTTTGGATAGTATACAGAATCCCTTCACTGGGCATAACAGACAAGCGTATGAACTGAGATTTATATTACCCCCACTTCACCCAGATTAGTTTGGATCCTCATTACTTTGGGAGTACACTTTAGGATTGGTTATGGTGCAAGGCAGGTTTGCATTCGCTGCACAATGGTACCGCCTTTATATAGCTTACATTAGAAGGTGCTGACTACCAAACTGGGGTTTTGAAGAATTTAGGAAAGAGAAGTAAGCCACAATCGGATGGGTTTTCTAGCAACAGAGCAGAGACGTAAGAAAAGTTGGTTACTCATTTCAGAGTCAAATCTCTTTACGCACACAGACCCATTCACCCACTTGAGTCAAGTGACTGGATCATTTGAACCAATAAAGGGCCAAGAACCTGCCAAAAAATTGTGGCCACACAGCCCTCTGGTGGCTAAATACTTTCACAAGCCCACATGCAAGTTTCTGCACATCAGATTGCTTCAGACTGGCCTGAATCAGTTAGTCATAAAATTTGGGACCTTCACCACGTCAAAGGTACAATCCCCTAGGTAATAAGGATGTGCCACACAAGAAAGCTGGTAAGAGACTAATCTTTATTTCTTGGCCTCAGTCACAGGGCATGGGTTAGGTTAACAAAAGGTTATACGTACCCCTGTAACATGGCAGTGTCACTATTACACTTACCACTAGAGCCATCCTAGTAACTTCTTCAGCAGTAAGTAAAAAGCAGACTGTCATCCTCATTGGGGCCAGCCACTTGCATGAGAGACACTCAGACATACTAAACCAAGTAGATTACAGTTGAGGCATGGGGCACTCTGTAGGCCAGCGCTACTCAAAGTGGTGGTCCGTGGACCGGTGCCAGTCCGCGAGCCATCAGCTGCCAGTCTGTGCGCACATTGGAAAAAAAATTGCCGGTCCCCCACATCAGCTAGCTTGAGAAGCACTGCTGTAGGATGCTGGACCTAAATTCTGCGGCATGGTACCAGGGTTCTGCAGCTCTGCTGCTGCTAATTGGAGGTGTGTTTTTTTTTAAATCAAACTACATTAAAAAATTACATTAAAAAAAAGAACATTAAGATTTTAAAGTCAAACACTCAAAAGTTAATAAATGTCAGATTTACACATAATTCAACCCCCTTGTTTTATGATACTGTCTTAAGTTTCATGAACACACACTACTTTTCCATAAGACCCAAGGCTTATTCAGTGAATGGGTATGTATTCGATTTTTTTTTTTTTATCCTTCACTTTCAGTGTGTGGCCTCAGGCCTTATTTAAATACACACCATTCAAACCCTTCCTAGCCATTTCTGTGGTGCACTATAACATTGGAGTGCTTCACAAACATGAATGAATTTATCTTCACAATATCCCAGTGAAAATAGGAGGGATTGTTGCCATTTTTACAGATGGAGAACTGAGGCACAGAGGAATTAAGACCAAAATTGTCACATGTCCACTAATTTTGGATGCCCAATTTAAGGCACTTAGAGCCTGATTTTTCAGAGTATTTGGTGTTTTTATAGCACTTTTATATGTTTAAAGCATGGCTCTGATCAACTTCAGTTAGTTACGATCACTCAGCAGTTCTGTTACTCTGGCCCAAGATGTCTCAAATTGGGCAACCAGAAACACAAGGAACACATAATCAGTGACTATGAATATTTAGTTTAAGTGATTTGCTCAGCATCGCACCAAAACTCTGTGGCAGAGGCAGGGATAGAATCCAGTCCCCCAGGATGGTATCCAACTGCCTTAACCATGAGCCAATCCTTCCTGCATTCCCCTGACATGTTCACCATACACCTTTTGCAACAAGAAGTCTTGCAGACAGCAGTCTCATTCACTACACAACAACCCTGATTCATTCCCAGAGCACTATCCATCCATCCTGCACACCAAACAAGACAGGGATCTTGTGGAAAATAATAGTATGTTTTTGTGTAATTAAAGACTGCATATGCATTATGATACAAGGGGCCAAATTAAGGTGGCATGGGCAACCTGAATCCTGGCATTTCCTAACATCTGAGTGTTCAACTTTGTAATCTCTGTGTTCTTTTAACATAGTTTTTTGGATGCAATTATTTATGCTGAAATATTGCATAATGTATACTTCTCAAATATTAGTTCACCCATGAGCCATGTCAAGGTAGTAAGTGGGAACTGCAGCAACAATTAGATCTATGTTTGTATCTTGCACTTTCAAAGCTATTCTAAAAGGAGACATTAAATAGTTGCACCCGCAAGGTAATGCTTCTGAGCAAAGAGTAATTGATTTCCTTCCCTGTTAGACAGCGATACCTCCATTTACTCTGTATAAAACCCTCTTTCTTCCAAATCACATTTGGGACATTGGAAAAAGTGAAATACTTCATTCTTAATATCAGTGACATGGATTGTGGGGCATATATTGGTGCACAGAACCTTAAAAACACAAAGCAATTAAATTCAAGTTTAAGGAAGTATGCAGACAGGTTCTAGCAATGGGTGTTCATATGTGTGGTATAGAGATGTAGGCATTTATTCTAACTAATACAAGGCAAGTTGCATTCATAGCATAACATGAATTGTCTGGTATCCTACATCACCAGCAGGGAAAATGCAAAGTTTAAGGGTTTTCTTGCAGAAAACACTGTTGGGCTCTTCACTGGATCAGTTTCCACTCATACAGTTGCTTAAAACTGGAAGGTGAACTGACATGGTTCTGTGAGGCAAACATGTAATTGTTACTCTAGCTAATGTCTGCCTTGATCATTCAGCATGATGTGTACCAATAATGAGGAAAACATGATGGAAGAATATGTTTTGCATGCAACAGCAAGATAATATTTTGTATACAGCAGCAAGATACAACCCAGGATTCAGATATTTATAGTATTCTTGAAATTGTCATCCTGGTATTACACTATTACTGCTTGGAATCACAGAGACAGACTCACAAATCTTATTGTAAAGATTATAAAGGGTATGTCAGACGTTACAGCATATATTTGCGGCTGCAGTCTTAGTCAAAAACAGTTTCATAATTTAGGAAACTCATGTAAAGGCAGGTCATTTAATTACTTTTGCCTTTTCCACCAAAATACTTGCACAGAAAGTGATCCTAAATCTTGCTCTTGTTGGGATCCAGAAGAGCGGTTAGCAGGAATTCCATTCCCTTGTGTAACATATATAACATCTGTCCAGCCTTCTCATCTCCTTAAACTCTTTCTTAGGAATCATCATCATCATAGTTTGATTTACACCAATCTTCCCCAAATGTTTTGGCAGATTTTTTCAAAGACAAGCATGCTTTCCAGTCCTCTTATTAACTCAATCATAGCAGCATATGCTATGCTTTTGCTATAGGTATTATTCGGTAGTTCTAGAACAGCTTTTGTCAAAGTATCTCAAATCAACTTTCAAACATTAAAATGTATTAAGTCTCACAACTACTTCCCCCTCTCCCATCCTCCTTCCCTCTGAGAGACAAGGCAGCATTTTGTAGGGGAAAATGAGATAAGAAAGGTTTAAGTGACTTGCCCAAGATCAGAACACATATCCCAGACCTAATTTTCAGTCCCATGGTCATCCTTCCTCCAGTAAGATCATTACCCCTTTGAAATCATGGACCTTTTTAGGTTGAACTTTTATTCCTCCTTATATGTTACTTTCAGTCTCTGTCCACAAGAATTTCTTTATGGCTGTGTAATCAGTACTTGCAGACAGCCTTAATATTCTAGGTGCATTCTGGAACACACCTTAGATTATCTCGTATAACTCCTTACAATATTCTTCCCCAGTGATCCTTGATGCTTTTCATTTCTCTTCACACTTTGCCATTCGTTTTTTTGATAGTACTATGATCAAGAGTGAGTGCCTTGGTGAGATGTTTGCAAGCATGATTGAAAAGTCTCTTTGGGGTTGTTTTTTTTATCCAACTTAACTGCTCCAGTCCTGAACATTAACTGTTGATGGGATCTCACTTCTCTCATCATAGTAGCTTACAGTAAACATTTTTGCATTGAGCTTACTTTTATAAACGAGCTGAAACCAAAATACTCTTTTAGTCTCAGTCGTGTCAAATATTGATGTGTGGCTCCATATCCTAAGAGCAACAAAGTTCCTTGAATGGAGCAGTGCAAGTCACCAAAATCTGCCAGATTTCCAGGCTTGAAAGGTTACTACTAAGGGTTTCATAGTCTCACTGAGACAGGTCTTGTAATATTATATGCCCTGAGCAAAGGGAAATCTGAAATGGATGTAGCAGGGCAAAATGAACCTGCTACTATACATTAAAATTAGGTTTTAAAAACCTTGCATCATGAGTCATGGCCCATTTAAGTATTACTTTTGGTAATTCAGGCTCCTAACATGAAATTACCACTGGATCAAAATGCCAGGGGGAAAAAAGTGACTGAATATCCCGAAAATGGTATTGAAAAATATTCTTCTTATTTCCCCGAGTTTGCTTGAATTACTATGAAAACAAGTTCAATGTTTCATAAAAACTAAGAGACTACACTTTTCTATACCTAGGTACATTCCCCCTTGTTTTAGGGTTATCTAATGATGGTCCTCTACATATACACTCTGGGGCTGAGTTTTGGGTCTTGTTAACTTGCTCCCTGGGCTGGTTGCTTACCACAAATCTCTCTGGCCACAGATGGGCTGTAATGGGCCCAATCCAGTCCACAGCTGGAAGGCTGGTGATTGCATCATAAATTGTTGAGTATGACAGGGTTACATTGGGAGAAATGCCACTAGACTACAATTAAGGTAAACAAGCCACAGTAGGGGCTTGTTAAGGGAGTAAACAGCAGATGGCAAGTGGTGGCTTAACCCCTAAATTACTATGAAAAACCTGCTCTTATTCCTCAGCCAGTCCTAGCAAGGCCAAGCTACTTTAACCACAAATTCCTAGCCCAACCACAATGCTGAGAGCCTCAAACCCAAAAGAAGCCTGACCTGCTCGACTGTTGGACTTCTCAGGGGCTCTTCCTTGCCTTCAGTGCAACTACTCTCAGAGGAGTATCCTCCAATGCTTTCTTCTTCCATAGATTCCATTCTGGGGCATTTGAAGTGTCAGGCATGAAGAGCACTGCAAATACCAAGTTCTGAGAAGAAGAGGGAATGCAGTTATTGAATTGCAAGTGCAAGTGTATACAAGCTACTTTTCTTATTGCAGTTATGTTTATTAATAATGTCATTGCAGTTCCACAGGTGAATCTTCAGATCTAGATAAACAGCATTTTGAATCGTCAATGCTAAAAGGTAATGACTCAACTGGGACTCCGAATCTCCCCTCCCCTTCTTATCTGCCCAACTTTTTCAGAGAAGTTTCAGTCCAGATCCAAACTCCATGGCTTGGGCCAATCTCCTAGGTTTGGATTTTTTTTTTTTTAAATAAAAAAACCCAAATCCATATTGACTCCATTTCACCCCAAGATGAAAAGGAGAAACACCAGTGGTTGGTGAGAGGATTCATTTAAAACTCTTAAAATTCAGAAGAAGAAAAAATTAGAGTCAGTTTGAAATTCAAATTTGAGGATCTCTCAGCATTCTTAGCTCAGCTAGTTTGCATCAATTATGTAGGGCATGAGACTCTTTCATTATATATGAACACAAGGCTAGGAAATGTGACTTTCTACTAGGGAAGTTCTTTTACCAATATGGGTAACTAAAGAGACTTTTCCATACCCCACACTACCCTTTCTTATTGTTTAACATACACTGTGTAAACGAACAATCATATGTCGGAATGTGATGTTCAGTATCAGCCAGGTTTCATGTTCACTGAAACTTTCAAGGAAAAAATTTATTTTCAGTCATGCTTTTGTAATTCTAGGGTAAGACCATTGGACTTACTCTGGATTTATACCAATATAACTGAGCAGGGATATAGCCCAAAGTAACTGAAATGGATGCCAAGAAGTACAGGGACCCCTAATTTATGAACAGTTATTTTTTCACTCTGTATATTTCTTCCCCATGGCAAAAAAACAATCCAGACACAGCCCCCAAAGATTACTAAAATATATCGGGAATGCATCCGATGAAGTGAGCTGTAGCTCACGAAAGCTTATGCTCAAATAAATTAGTTAGCCTCTCAGGTGCCACAAGTCCTCCTTTTCTTTTTACACAAGAATCAGTAATTTAAAAAGAAAATCCAGGGTATCAAATAAATACCTTGAAATAACTGATGTTAAAACTAGAGATAGGGTGTTTTAGTCTACCAGGTCGATCTCAACAGTGCTGACTAGGACATTATGAACTTAATGGTCTGAATTGCAAATAAATCTCTTTTTACTGAAGTTATACGGGTCCCATTTTCAAAGGGGCCTCAACCTGCTCTCCATTTCTATACACACCTCTTTGTTCACCCAAACAACTTGAGTATGCAGGTGTGAGGGGGTTCCATTCCCCTCCTCTCTACTTATGCGACCATTGAGGATACATTGGCCTTTCAGTTTGCCAACCTATGCTGACTCCTCTTTAACCCCTGCTGTTATTGTAAGCTAGGGGTCTGTTACAAGGGACTTAGTAAGTTCGGTCCATTCCCTCACTTTGTGGAGTAGAGGGAAAGCAAGCCACTTAGCTGTTCCCAGTTATCTGACCCCACTCCTGGTGCACTTGTTGGGCCTGTGCCTTAGGCAGCTCCTCGCCAGCAGTGTCTGAGAAGCTTCCCATCAGGGTGATCCCCAGCCTCTCTGGCTGCCACTCTCTTCTGACCAAGCTGCGGCCTTTCATCCCAGCTGTTGCTAGTCAGATCAGAGAGCCACAGATGGGGAGGAAGTTACCCTGTCCATTAAAGCCATTGCCACCCTCATCACTCCATGATTTGTGAACTATCACTTTTACACCCAAAGAGTAGATGGACAAGCAAAACCCATGTGTGTTCAATTGGCACATGCAATAGAAAAAAAAAAAAGCCAGCAACAGTCTGAGTGAATTGAAAAATTGCCCTTATGAGTCAGACACTATAGTTTACAGTGCAGTAGCACTTAGAGGTTCAAAGACCATATTTCTGTATAAACATGTAACAAAGAGACAGTCCCTGCTCTAAGGAGCAGCTTCTTTTAAGCCTGACCTGCCGCACAAGTATTGGAGGAACCTTTTACCATGGATCGCTGGTAAAGCACTAAGTCTCTTTAGCTTGCAATATGATTGCCAACCAATTGGATTGCATTGCACCGGTTGGTAGCAGGGGAAAGGGATTACAACTAAAGAGATAAGGCAATCATTAGAACCAAACCAAACCCCAAAAGCATGCACTTGGAATCTCCATATTTTTTCAATTCAATATCCTGACGGTTAAATGGGTTAGTCGCACTTAAAAGTCTTAGCATCCGTTATAACCAAGTAGCCACGGAGTTAGCTGAATCTTCAGCTACCTAGCAGCTACACTTAGGGTGACCAGACAGCAAGTGTGAAAAATCAGGACAGGAGGTGGGGGTAATTAGGCGCCAATATAAGACAAAGCCCCAAATATCAGGACTGTCCCTATAAAATTGGGAAATCTGGTCACCCTAGCTACATTTCTGTCTGTTTTTGTTTGGTTGGTTTTTGTTGGTGTGGGGAAAGCACTAATCCAGGCTTTATTGTCAGTGCCTCCAACAACATTCTTGGTATTTCCTACTTAATTCTTTATTTAATAGTAAAGAATAGGTTGGGGTTATTTGTGGTTGGTGGGGAGAGGGGAGGGGGGGCAGGAGGGGATGTTTTTGTTTTTTTGTAATGGCAGAAATATAGTCCACGTCACATTTTTGCAAGGAAGTCGGATAGTTATTGCCTGCATTCTCCAACAACTTCTTTCACATTTCTCTCTAAGACAAAAAGTATAATTACTGTACTTTTCCATATCATATTCTCTGGAGCTTTTTAGACTGTATTCAACTTTATTCTTATTTACAGAAGAAAATATACACTTTCTCAGTGTTCCGTAAGAGAAGCTATCAAGTTTAATTCTAATCATCGATGAAAAATTGCAGCTCAGATCAATCCCACGTATAAAAGGATGGATGATCTTCAATTAGAGTACTATATTTATGTAGAGGAAGCACAGACATCTGGTCCTGCATGTATAGTTTCATGAGGCATTTGTTCAGGAAATCGGTTATAAAAGCATATCAATGGATGCAGTTTTCCAGACTTCAGAGGAAAATGCTGTTCAACTGGAGAAAAACTGGCTAAGCGTACTTCACTACTACTGTAACACGGGGGCATCGAACCATGTACTACAGACCCGATCTAGCTCTCAGAATACTTCATGCTGGCCTAGCCATATCCAGAGAAGTTTGTCATATTCAGCCTCAGAAGCATCACATAATCTTGCTATTAATGTAGGGCTGGCTGACTAGCTACCACACTTAATCAGTGGTACCGGAAGAAGCTTCTTCTTGTCGTTGTAAAGCAGAAGTGAGTCAGAAGCACTGCTTACTTGAAAACCAGTGTGTTGTAGGAAGAGGAGGGGGAAACTGCAGAATCATCACTGCCTGGGATGAGTGCCAGCTAGCTCAAATGAAATGAGGTATTTACACCTAGATACTATAGTGATTGGTGACCAGGATAGATGGAATCATGATCTAACATGTCCAAATCACACACCATTTTCTCCCAGCAGTTCTTGAGGCTTCCTTGGTGAAGATTTATATTTTGGGAAACCATGGGGATTCTTTCCAGTTGATTGTAGATTTTTTTATTTTGGCGGGCAGGGAGGGTAAGGGACACGTTTTACACTGTTTTAAGTCTCTTTGTTACAGTGCTACTAGTAACCTTTCTTATCAAACAAAACGGCAATCTGTCTTGGAAAGCAAGGAAGAACCTCTTTTGTTCACAAGTGCAGTGACAGGTGGAGCCAAATGGAAGTTTCTTTCTGGGGGAAAGGTAGAGGGTGTGGAACATATACACACTATCCTTATAGGAATGTTTCAATTTTTAAGAGTTGTTCCCTCATCTGGAGATGTGGCTATTGAGAGAGGATTCCCTGTCTTTGCAGAGTTTCACTTTTACAGGGCCCTAGGCACATCGTAACATGGCCTGTTACATCTCTCAAACCTGGTACCATAGCTCTTCCCCCACCTGGGAATGACTGGGGAGGTAGGAGCAGCTTAATAGTGTCCCTTTCTATCACCTAGGAGCAGTGCGAGTGGCAACAAAAGGACCCCTCAATATTTGGGCTATGACTGCTGGGACATCGACTTGGGGATGTGTGGAGGGGCTGAGCCTATTGCATTCTCCTTCTGCCATACATAGAGTCATGAGAGATGCAATGGTGTTGTTGTGGTCCCACAGAGCAGTGGGATTTGGAATTAACAACTCCTCAAGGTGGATGGGGCAGGTCACACCTCAGAGTTACTTTCAGCCTCTCTGCACCAGTCACATCTACACAAGCCAGGGAGCTGGGCGGACCAGCCGGGATATGGACCAACCACTTTTTGGCCAGGCCAAACCTAAGTGGTGCTGGAATCCCACAAGCCAGGTCACAATGCCACTCACTCAGATTTGTAGGTCATGGGGATAGGGAGTGAGGCCGCTGGGGCTGGGCATGTGAGAGGGGAGAGGATGGTCAGGGGGCAGTGTGGGGGCGGGTCCCCTCTTTAAATGGTGCTCCACAGCTCCTGCACATGAGGGCTAGAAACTCCCCCCACCCATACTTTCTGCTCCCAAAATCTTAGAGTCTGATGTAATCACATGACTCTAGGAGCCAGAGCCCCCAGGCACCTATAGAGCCTCTATACCTTAATCTGACCCTGTATATTTGATAGTGGTACAGCTCCTAAAAGCAGTTCTTCAATTACACACAATTTTAACTAGAAATGCTACAAGAATCCTCTCTGAAGGGAGTCTTCCATTGAAATCGGAGCATATTCCTGTATTGATCTCCTAATTTACATATTGCCATACCTCCCCTAAGGCCCCACATTATAACTTTCTCGTCTATCTTAGTTATGACCAAGAATGCTCCTAAATCAGCCTAAAGATAGCATGCAGTCGAGTGGTCAGAGCAAGAGACAGTCAAGACTGGTGTTCTGTTCTGAACTTTTCCCCATGCTGTGTAACCTTGAGAAAATAACTCCAGTCAGAGAATGATGAGATCTAATTTTTCAGAGGGTGCTGAGCACCTGCAGCTCTAGTTGGCTTCACTGGGAGCTGAAAATGCTCAATACCCCTGAAAAAAGTTAAATTAGGTGCCCAAAATTAGACTCCACAATTTGAAAATATTGTGTCTATTTGCATTTAGATATTATCCCTCTCTGTAAAAATAGGGATAGCAACATTTTGGTACCTCAATATTGTCTTTCCTCTTTGAGATCCTCAGATGAAAGGTACTATACAAGCATTGCTATAATCCCGTCTAATAAGTCAAAGCTAGGAATCAAACCAGTCTTTTGCACAGTATTACAGAGCACTAACCACAATAAGGCTATTCAGGTGACCCAGAACTAACCTGTGATACTTAAGTCACTTCCAGCCTGGGGATTTCTTAAAGCACTGTATTTTCAGAAAGCAATAACATTTGGATTGGGGGCAGAATGGTTGTTTTGTCTTTTTTGTAAATCTTTTCAGATGCTGGTTGTGATTACAATTTGAAATGGTAGCTCTCCCTAGTGAAATAGTCACTAAATCACAGCCAAACTTTAGTGCTCACTAGAACTGCTCCCAAGACTGCCCATTGCAATGGGTGTTAAAGTATTTGTTTACAAAGAATGTATTTACAGGAAGAACAAAGAGGGGTTGTCACCAAAGTCAAATGATAGCAGTATACCCCTTTCATCTACCCATCATCGGTAAATTTATAAGGCTCAGACCAGGATATTTAACAACACTTGCTGTAATCACAGATGCCACATCCTGTTTGATGACTACTACTGTCTGCGTGAGACAAAAAATGTCTCTTACTTTTTTTCAAAAGTACCATAAGAAAAATATAACCAATTCTTAACTGTAAACAGGGGTGGACAGAGAGGGTTTGAGCATTAGCCTGCTAAACCCAGGGTTGTGAGTTCAATCCTTGAGGGGCTATTTCGGGATTTGGGGATTGGTCCTGCTTTGAGCAGCGGGTTGGACTAGATGACCTCCTGAGGTCCCTTCCAACCCTGATATTCTATGATTCTGTGAAACTTTCATGCTGTGTAGACCAATAGAAAATGCCCCCACAAAAAAGATAGCCACCATGGAAAGTTTGGATTTGTAAATTAAACTCAATAGGTAGTAAGAGAGTATTATTTCATCACAGCGCTATGCTTTAATACAGAGCTCCTTTAGAGAATGGGTATTTTGATACTTTTTTCCCCTCAGTAATTTGTGTTGATGTTCACGTGCTTTGTGAACTTCCCCAAATCATTTGGCATTACAATCAGCTCCACTGGCAGAAAGGTTTCCAGGCTGAGAAGCAGGAAGGAAAATAGTTTATGATTAAAGAGACATACAACTGCTATTATTGATACTAGATGGTTTACTTTGGACACCCTGTACAACGACTTTTTTGGGGGGGAGCAGAGGGTAAAAATTTTGGGAGTGTGCTTGAAAAAACAGCTCCAAGGAGAGCAAAGAATGTTATTTGTTGGCTGATTCTATCTGCTGTTTAAGCAACGCATCTTATAGATATGCACAATGAAGGTTCAAAATCTTAATTGTTGTACTTAACCGTGCATCAATTTAGGAAAAAATAGGGACTATGTTTGCTTTTTCACTGAAATTCCTGCTCAATAAAATCTTACATTTTTAGCATAAAGGGACATCATCAGGTTGAAATCAATTTTAAAAACGGTTTAGAAGTAGTTTCAGGTCCTACACCTTCCTCTGAGCCCCCTGCATACTCTCGTGGTTTTTAAAAAACACGTTTCCTTCTTCCCCTTGTTGACACAAACAGGAGAAACAGGACTATACAGAAAGCACTGTTAAATGCACAAAGCAAACAAAATGAACAAAATATTTGCTGTCTAATCTCTTTCAACTGTAGTAATTTTAAGTGTTACTTACAACAAAGATAGAGTGAAATTTTTAAGTCCATGGTACCTTTTAATACAATAATATTTAGAGCATATATAACATCATTCAAGTGCTTTACAAATGCCAATCAGTAATCAGCTACCTATTTTGGTGTCATGGATATTTCAATTCCCTCTGAAACCTGTCTTCTGACTCAGTTCACTGATTACCTCCACTCCCCATTCTCTATGGCCATCACCCTGCCATCCTATAGCAAGTCTATCCCACCATTCCCCAAAGTTGCTCACCTCTAATATCCTTTTCCTCTACTCCAGTTCCAGGGTAGCTCAGTTCTCTGGATAGAGTTCCATGACACAAACCTCCTCCACTGCAAATATATTCTGGCCTTTTCCAGTTCTGTCATCTGCTTCACTGTCATTGACTTTCACCTCACTACCAACTGCAGCTCTCCTCCCTCTGTCTCCAAACAGAATGTGGCTGCCTTCTTCAAAGACTGACAAGATCAAATGTAGCCTCCCCTTTAACCCCCCACTTTACTCTCCTCTGCTGTCACTGATACAGAGGTTCCTCACCTGCCCTCCTTTCTGTTTCTCTTCTACTTGTAAAGAAAAAAAAAAAAAGACGACCTTTAGGAAAAGCCAGATCAACGAGGGGAAATATAATTATTGAAGTTATTTTTTCCTCATGCTATAATAATTCATGAACTATTGTATAGTTTTTGATTACTAAATAAGTTTGGTATCTTGCATCTTTTTCACAGCCATAATGTGGTTTTTATTGATCTCATTCTAACATGCTTTTTTAACCCATTTCACAGTGCAGCTTGCCCATTCACTTGTTTTGTTTCCATATTTGGAGAGCATTTTCAGTTGCACAGTCCACTATGGCTCTCTCAAATAGTTTTTCCAGTCCCCATACATTATTCCTCATTTTCTACTGAAGTCTCTTCTCTCCCACCCACATGAACACCTTCTTTCCAGTCTTTAAAGCTATTAAAGATCCTTTTCAAATAGTTCTCCATGTAGAAGTTTTATTTCCCATAAGATTCTAACACTTATCAAATGTGATTGAGTACAAAAAGCTCAAAAGCTACCAAAATGTTTCACCTTGGGCAAGTAGCACTTACACCATTATCGGCCGCACAGTGTGGTAGGAGAGACAACATTATGTTAATAAAATGTATACAAATGTATTTGCTAAGAATGGTTTTGGTTTTTTGAGTGGGTGCTCTTCCTCCTTCCGTACAAGAATAACCCTAAGAATGTTCTAAGACAAATGAGCAATTGCAGGACTGTCTAATATTTGCCAATAAAAATAAAAAGGCTCCTGATCAATTATTAGATCAGCTACTATTAGGTGTTCAGTATACTTTAGATTACTTCAAAATGTGACCAGCTGTCTATGAAAAAAATCTATGCTTTTACGGTGGGGAAATGAGAGTTTTGTAATGAACCTACTGAATTGGTACAGGATCTTCTTCCTCCCTTTGAGAAAGTGATTGGGCTCTATATTATCTTGCAAGGGCAGCAACTAGCTAACAGAGGGCACCATCTGACCAAGGAGAAGAAAATTATGTCCTGGAGACATAACAGGTTGGGCTCAGGAAGAGAAGTGTCTTGTGAGTGTAGCAGCTGACAGTAGAGGGAAGGCAAGTTAGGAGGACCTGAGGGACACGGACAGACACAAGCAGAGTTGGGGCCAGTTGAAACAGCTCCTATAGGGCTGAGGGAAATAGGCCAACCTTGAACAGCACTAAGAAAGGGAAAGCAGCCATGTGGTGAAGCTGAGAGAGAGATGCAGACTCCAAGAAGTGGGTTCTGTGACCAGCAAAGCTAGTGCTGGGGAAAAGAACAGTGGACTGAGGACCTAGACCATCCGCAGATATAAAGAACTACACACAGAGAAAACATGGGAGACTTTTAGTCTGCAATTCACAGAAGTATTATTCTTCTAGCAGAGGATGTGCACCAACACCACAACCAGGCAGCATGGAGACAGCAAAAAGGTAACCCCAACACAACTACCAAACAATGCCCAGAACACCAGAGGTGTAACAAAACTGGGCCTGTGAGACCAAGGACCTAAGGCCCAGAGAATCATAGAAATGTTAGACTGGAAGGGACCTTGAGAGTTCACCTAGTTCAGCCTCCTGCCTCAAGGCAGGACCAAGTATACCTAGATCATCCCTGAGAGGCGTTTGTGTAACCAGCTTTTAAACTGCCAATGAACGGGATTCCATAACCACACTGGGAAGCCTATTCCAGTGCTTACCTATCTTTATAGTTAGAATTTTTTTCCTAATAGATGAGTGGACTTAAGGGACAGCTCAGGTACTAGACCCAAGGCACCTTACACTCTTTTGGACTGCCCCATAAGGGCATAATTTGGAAATTCTCTATGTTTAAATAGTCATTAACCTCTGGAACATCTTGTCTTGGCATCATTTCTCTCCTGTTAGTACTGATAAAGAATCTTCTTTTATTTAAATAGATGGTGAGAGTGTTTATTGGAAACCCATAGGCACACGTATAAATGACAAACGTGCAAAGAGATGGAGAATCAGGCCCTACTACTCAAGATTCCTCTAAATCCACCCCTCTCTGAGAAGGAGATAGTCTTAAACCCTTGGTTTTACAGGTCCAGTCTTCTGCGTGTCACCTGATGGTCATGTTGGGGCCATCTCCATCGTTAATTATTCAGCTCTTGGGCACAAGCTTCATTCAAACTGATCTTTCAGAGAATTACCAGGGTCTTCTCATCTGTTTTTTCAAGCCCTTCAGGACTTCTCTCTCCTGACCTCTGCCATACTGGGCTTTAACTGGGCCATGTAACAGGCCCTCATGACTGACCTGTTCCTTGGCTCCTGCCTCCAAACTACTTCTGGCAAACCTATGTCTCACTCCCCATTTCTGATATATAGTGGTTAAAGGAGATCTGAATAGGAGAGGAACTTCCCTCTTTCTGGTGGTTGTATGTCAGTATGGGCATTGACATTATGTGGCAAAGAGACACTGTGCCATCTTGTGTGATGGGACATGGAACTCGAAAGAGAATGGGGACAAAAGGAATAAAAGTATCTGAAAGAGAAGTCCATGACCTTGAACAGGTCCATAGTCAAATAAGCATATCTATGCACTCAAGATAGCTGGGCTGCATGGGTAAACATCCCTTGCGCTCCCAACTTAAGAGACCACCACGGAGAACCAAGAAGAGAGATGGAAGTCACAAGGCTGTTCTGTATCCTCTGAATATTGGCTAGGGGAGGAGAAGATGATGCCTTTTCCCCTGGCTGGAAGGAACAGCAGAGGGAAAGGGGTAGACAGGATTTCTCTCCTTGCCCTTCTGGAGGGAAGGAGCAACCAACAGGGAAAGAGCTTCTGATAGAGGAAAGGAGGCAGACTGTGGACTCCCAGTTGGGACAATTCTTCTCCTTCCACCAAGTTACTGTGCTGCTCCGGTTTTATGAGCCTGCATTTCTGGTGTAAAAAAATAACAGATGGAGCAGTACCATCATGCTTTCTTGTGGGAGACTGGTAAATTCAGATCCAAAAGTAGGCTGTACCTAATACTCAGGTATAGATAAAGTGCATGCAGCCCAGGCAGGGTTTCAACTTATTTATAGCCTGCATCCCAAGTTTTTTCTTTGCTCTGAGGAGGCTTCCTTTGCCAAATCCCTACCTACATTAGAAATACTAACCACACTCTCCACTTACTTGACAGACTCAACCCTAATGGAGAACCCAAATTCAGCTTGGATATCAAGTTTTTAGAGTGCGCAAAGCAGTCGCACACAATGACGACCAGTAATGATTGAACTATGATACTAAAACACAAGCCCCTCTATGTGAATTGAATTAACTGATTTATTAGGAGCAAAAAATAGCCAGGTGAGTTGGACTAACTAGGAATCAGATTGCTAATTGACAGCACTGGGGGATAAAAATATGAGCAGTACAGAGATGAGAGACACGATGTGTGTGTAACAACTCATAAGCTGCTGGACAGTTCAGGCTAGGAAAAAGTGATAGTGTAGTTTGGGCTGGAACAGATTCAGAAGAGAAGAGTATTGTATACTGTCCAGAGGACTTTGGTGGTTCCTTGTTCTTTTCTTCATTGTTCTTGGGAAATTGTTTGAAGCACCTTTCCTTAAGATTTTTAGTACCCCAGTTTACACTTTACTGCATTGCACTGAACCAACATGTGGGTTTAGATCGCTAGATAGAGTGCTTTATGATTGTGAGTCAAAAGAGGAATATATAGAAGGACAATAACAGATAGTTAAAACCCCAAGTAAAGATTTTTTTAAAAAAATCTTTACAAGACACAATAGAAATATTTCCATGAAACCTAAGAGCATAAAAATTTAAATTAGCTTATTTCAGTGTAAACATTCCTCTGCAGTGTGCAACACCAAGTGTGCAGCCTTGTGTTTATGTACAAGAACCAGAAAGTGAAACAGCTGTGAAACTGAATGATTAGTCAGTCTGTCTTCCTTTGCTAAACTGAACACTGCAAATAGTAAACAAACAGGAGAGATTGGAGGTGATGGCTGGGGAAGTACC
This sequence comes from Natator depressus, assembly GCF_965152275.1. NCBI lineage: Eukaryota > Metazoa > Chordata > Testudines > Cheloniidae > Natator > Natator depressus. The sequence continues at coordinate 108,443,329 of NC_134238.1, forward strand.
TTTAGACTTGTAAAGTCTTGATGTAGATTTCCACTTTTAATAATCGAAGGTGACAGTAAAAAATAAAGAATAAAAACCAAGCTTTTTTTTTTTTAAAAAAATTATCTATAGTATGAGGTTGTTTTAAAATGAAAGCTTGTGGATAAATTAAAGAAGCAGGATAGGTTTTCTATATGCAGAATTGCTTTTGAGAAAGTACTTCGCAGTGATACAAATATTGTGATTTTAAACACAGTCCTTGCAACATACCTGTCTAAGCTTAGATTAGAGGAGGTTTTAGAAAGGATAACTTGTGTTTTATATTGCAGCTGTCAAGTTCTCTATTTTCATTTTACCTCCTCAAGAACTACAACAGAGTATACTAGACCACTTATTTTTTCCTCCATTAGTAGATGAACTGGCAATATTTCCGCCATTAAAACAGGATACTTGTTCCTTTCAGCATGCCGGCAATAACTGTTAACCTCCTCCATAGCCTCCTAGAATGCTGATATATTAGCATTAGATTGAGCCAATTTCCACCACTCACCCCAAATTTGTTGACAGTGACTCTCAAAGAAGAAGTATTATCTTTTCCAGTATTCACTCCTATGGCTTGACAGAGGGAAAAAAAGAGGTGGCTCTAAAAGAGATTTAAGATAACTGCATAAACTTATTCTAGCAGAAACTTGTACACAGGCCTGTATCTTCCAACCATCCCTTATATAACCCTAGTCACTCAAGTATAAATCGAAGATGGCCCAGGATATAATTTTGCTTTGCTTTTGCCACCTTCCTCATCAGTTGTTGTTTATTGCCCAAACTAGGTTCACCTATGTTTTTAATTTTAGTTCACTGAGTTTGTATCTGATCTTATCTTTACAGCATCATTAGCTTAACTCTTCTTGATTTAATATTCACATTGGGAAACATTCTGGCTCCAATGAAGTCAATGGAAGTTTTTTTCTGATGCTTTTCATTTTATTGTAACTAATGTTCTTTCCACACCACATTCTTCCTCTAATCAGTCATAACAGTCTATAGAACTTGGTAATTAATTAACATTTTAAGCAGACATTTTCCTTCCTCGAATACTTTTAACAATACTTTTCAGTTATATAGAGCAGTGGTTCTCAAACTAGGGCCACCACTTGTTCAGCAAAAGCCCCTGGCGGGCTGGGCCGGTTTGTTTACCTGCCGCATCCGCAGGTTCGGCCGATCACGGCTCCCACTAGCTGCAGTTCACCGCTCCATGCCAATGGGGGTTGCGGGAAGCGGCATGGGATGTGCTGGCCGCCCTTCCTGCAGCTCCCATTGGCCTGGAGCGGCGAACTGCGGCCAGTGGGAGCCGCGATCAGCCAAACCTGCGGATGCTGCAGGTAAACAAATTGGCCCAGCCTGCCAGGGGCTTTCCCTGAATAAGCGAGAACTAGTTGAAGAACCACTGATGATATAGAGTACTTTGCTTCTCTCTTCTTTAGTCTTATTTGATTCATAAGCTGCTCCTGATACTGTTGATCTTGGAATTCTAGCACTATACTAAAACAAAGAGACTCAAGGTGCTCAGTGAGATGTAAAGCACTTTGAGATATTCAGAGGAGAGATGGTACATCAAAAAAAGGACGACTACTCTGATGCATTATATCTTTTACCTGTATGCATCCCCAAGAATGTTACTTCTGAGCTAATCCTTTGGACTTGATCTTGTCTGGGTAGATTCCACCCCAGGGCTTTCAGGATCTCTCCTGTAGTACAAGTTTTTTCCTTACTACTAGCTGACACATCCTCACCATTCAGTTCTAATACTGCTTTTTTTAATGTTTTGAACTAGACATCATAAAACCTTTGTAACTTCATCAGTGTTGGCTTCTTATTTGCTTGGTACCATACAGCATTTAATCTTACTGGTTTTGTCTGTGTGTTTTAACGATAAACCCCACTGTTTAGCCTCATGTCAAAAACAAAAAACATGGGGTTGATATAGCGGGTATTTTTCAACTCTTATAGTTTATTGTTTAGATTCATAAAATTCTTCTTTTGATTGATGAATGATTAGATCTTTGCTGTTTTAGCTTAGAAATACTCAGGGTCTGTAGCCTGTACTGACTATGCTATGGCTGAGATGATAGAGCATGCTTTGGTTACTATAGAAGTACAATGTGTTATTGTACAGTTTCTGAGATACGCCCCTACATAAACTCCAGCTTCTGCAAAGTTCTAAAACCAGCAGCCTTACTCATGCCACATTACACACACAGGCGACCCATTCAGTTCCATTGCATTTGGTTTGCAAGAACACACTTTTGACTTTCAAAACACATCAACATGGAACATCTGCCTCCTAGGCCTGTTGTGTAACTATGTGCCTACTGGTCACCTCCTGGGATCTTCCACTGCTGACCTAAGGCCTGACAACTTCTCATATTTATTTGAAGTTCTTTACATAGCATCCTTTCAGCTGTTGTGCTGGAAGATTGAACTGAGTGTCGTCCGTGGAGGGACAACTCTTACGGTCTCCTTCTGATTTTAGATCCGAGCTCATGTCTCACTGATCCCTTTGGCTTAAACTGATTGGCTGAGCGATGCCATTAGCATTTGTGAAGCTGCCTTGGCTGGCCCATTTGAAAGGTGCTATATAGGCACAATGTGTATTGCATGTATAAGTAAACCGTGTCAGAGTTCTCTCTCTGTAGGGATGAGCACACTGGTTTTTAAATTGTTGATTTTAATGGATCAGAATAAAATATAGTTCTCTTTTATTTGATCTCTGTTCCCTAGTGGGCTTTCTTTTTTCTTTCTTTTTATCAGTGTGACAGTTTCCTCTTTAGACTTTTAATGATCTCTACCAGGACCCCCTGTATTACCAATGGTTGTGGCAGTTTATCACTCTGAGACTTAATCCAGCTAGTGGTGCCCAACCTATAGGAAGTCTTATAAACAGGATTAATTTAAAAAAAAAAAACCTAAAAAGTGTCGGTTGGGGATGATGCAGGAATTTCCTGGAATAATCAAATGGTTGAAATTCATGCCACTAAAGCGGGCCACCCAAGGCCCTGTACACTGCTCAAGCCTTATGTTAAAAGGCAAAATGGTACATGAAGCCTTTTGTGGTCCTCAGTTATAGTGGGGTGAATAGTACAAGAACAAAACCAGCACAATGATTTGATTAATTTCCCATTCATTAGTGATAACCTTCACTAACATTCATTATAGATTTCCTCAGCTAACGGGGGTGTCATGATATATAGTATCATAGTCCATTTTGAACAGGATACATTTATTAAAGAAAACATCTATAATTACAGACAGCCAGACTTCCACACAGCTTGAGTTCCAATTTTGTCTCCCTTCTTTACCAGGGATCATGTCCTGTGTGGAACTCTAGTCAGTGCACAGAGACATCTAGGGGTTGAATAATATACTGCAAACAAGCACAGTTATGGAGAGGAGACCCACTATCAAGTTCAGGCTTCATGTCCTTCCCTCTAAGGCCACACACAACTCTGCCCCAGCCTATATCTTGCATCTTGATTTTTACCATACCCTCCCTCATCCCACGCACTCCACCAACAATGCCATTCTTCCTAACCTTCTCCCATTGACATCCCCACCCCACATCTAATTCTATTACACACCCTAGGCATTAAACAATGTCCTAATTGTGGCCAGAAGGCCTCCTCCAGCTCCTCATTTAAAATTCCTCCTAACACTAATCCAGAGTAGTCAAAAACCCTCTCTATCCCCACATAAGATACTTGTAAAAGGGGAGTTGTGAGGGTGAAGTTATACAAAATCTTTTTTGAAAGTTTTACTTGCATCAGTACCATCAAGATGTGACCATAATGAGTCAAAGCAACCACATTGTCTTACTAAGGATTCTTGTTCCCTTTTTCCCCTCCTGCCCCCCAATCTTATTTGTCCTTAAATCGATGCATCAGCTCCAATATAGAATAGATTGTAAGGTCCTTGGGGCAGGGATCATGTTTTAGTTTATTTTAGAAAGCACCTAACACACATTAATCCCAGTAGAAAAACAAAGCATCTCTTAGATAAGGTGGTGTTTATAAGGCACACCTGGAATGCTGAACTTCTTTAACCAAATCATTTCGGGGAGATGTGGGGGAAGGGACACAACATAAAACAAAACAAGCTATTGAAAGTGAAGATAGTCCAACCTGCAAGAAAAAGATCCTCCGCTTACTGGCATGACCTGGAGTACCTCCACTGCAGAAAGGACTTGATAAAATAAGTTCCAGATCAGATTCCTCCCAATTCATTATTTTAACCCATGCTTAATGTCTTTGTAAGTAATGTTTCCTCTTCCACAAAAGCCTTTTGTACCTTTTTTCTACAGATCTACAGTATTTCATCCTTCTCTGCATTGCACACACACTTTCCTTTTCCACACCACCTTTCTAGGTGCACTGCAGAGCATCCTAGCTGCACTGCCAGAGATCAAACACACACAGCCTGTGACGACTGGATTCTTTCTTCTGTCCAGGACACAATGTATGAAGAACTCTCCATGCTGAGCGCATAACGGATTGAACACTAGTATTAACAATATCCCCCTACAATCTTGATGAATATAGAAAGAAAAGCCTTTTGACAGACAATTCCTTTTGTTTGGGAAATATTATTTGCTCCATTCTTTGCTGAAGATGCTCAGCAAATCAAATTGGTGAAAGAAAACACCAGGCAGAAGATTTCTCCCAAACAATTACAGTATTGGGTCCCATAAATCCCCTGTTTGGTGCCTACTTTTGGTGTATGAATATCAATACTTTCTAACATATAAGAATCAGGACTTCAGGATACTTCCCACACAGGGCACTACTCAAATTTCCGTTGTGTGTTCTCATCACCTCAAATGAAGAGCAAAATTTTTAAATAAAGCAATGTCTGTTTTTTTCTTAATTTTGTTGTCTTCCTTATTTTCACCACTGTTTCTAATCACATGTAGGTCACAAGATCATATTAGTTAGAAAGAGCTCTTTTCTAATTGATTATATATTTCATCTCGCTGGCAATGCAGGAAAAACTAGCCTTCCCCAAGCCCCCATGGTATAAGAATAAAAAACGTACATTCACATTCCTCCTGTCTTATAGAATTTTTTTTTAAAGACACAAGAACTTAGTGATATTCAATGGAATTCAGCTGTAAGAAAGGAAAATCCCTGTAGGATGAGAAGAATTTTAAAGCTACATTTGTACAGTGATTACCAACAGTGAAAATAAGAAATAAAAGTAAACATGCTAACTCTATGGCTTTTGTTGGTGAATGCTGAATGTGTAATGGCAACCGCTGTGTTGGTTATTGCACTTACATTACACTTGACTTTAGCCAAAAGGTGAAACAGATCTCTGCTCAAAACCAACTTATTCCCCTTTTTTCAGGCTCATCACCATTTAAGCAGTCCTTTTTACATTTTCTGAGCTCAATTTGCCTTTTCCACATGCAACCAGATCGTCATAAAGTGGAACACCAACACTTTCCACTCTTTTCCTCTTCCCGCATTTGCAGCATAATCCCAGTGTCTCTTTTTTCGCTCAACTTCCCGTAGTTAGGTCCAAAAATTGACAAACCTCTAATTAGAGCTTCCCCTTTTGAAATCTGAGTAAACAGAATGCTCATAAAGATGTGCCACTAGCAGCTCTGGGCCAGCCACAGTTATGCACTGGGAAAACTTTTTCACACAGATCAGTCAGTCATTGCAGCCCAATCCTTATTTGTAAAAATTGGTGCAATTTCATGATTTAAACTACTTGATTTTTGTTTGTACTGTGGTAATGTTTCGATGCCCCACTCAGAATAGGGCCACACTTGAGTAATAAGAGACAGTCCTTTGCCCCAAATACCTTATAACCTCATGGACCCTGTGGTGGTCATGTTACATTTACAGATGAAAATTACTGTGGGCATCGTTTATGAAGCAAGTCAGAATTTAAGATCACATCTTTAGAAACAAGGCGTTAATATGCTGCCAGCTCTCCCCCAAATCTCGAATTAAGGCTATTTAACAGCTGCTACCAAACTAAAACTAATGCAAGGAAAAAAAGTCATTTTGGGCACAATGTTGCATTTGTTGGGGTTCTGAGAATCCAACCAATCATCAAGTTATTTTAAATGTTTACAAAGTGAGTTTTAGTTTCAAAGGGGATGTGTCGAGGGTAGAATTGTGAACTGTGAAGATACCTATAGATTGGAACTAAGAAAGTTTACAATATCTTCTTAGTTGTGGATGTGTTTTAAAAATGTGACTGAAAATATTAAATCAAGGGTATTTAAAACAGCTTAATAAATGATCAGAGGTTTCAATACATGTTTAACTATAGACTCCAACAGGTCAATAATGTATTTATAACCATCTGTAACAGCATCTACTGATGTGCATATAAACAACACATAAACAAGTTACAAATATTCATAGTACAACATTTATTAACCCTATATACATTAATTATGACTGTACCCTTAATGTGAAGTGACCGTTTTTCATTTCATTACTTCAAACTGGATCACTAAGATCAGTTCCATTTTCCAATGAATTGTATACAGTGTATGACATTTTTTACTAACTATCAGAGTGGGGCCAGAGAGGGCAAAGGACTTGCTTACATCAGAGAGGAAGGTTAGCCCCATGATTAGGGCAGCAGCCAGGAGCTTGGGAGGTCCACGCTCTGCCAAAGACTTCCTGTGTGACCTAGGGCAAGTCACTTAATCTTGAGGACCCCTCAAGCTAGGTTTAGGATTCCGGGAGGTTAACCTACCACAGATAAAATAAGGGTTCTTGGAGGTTTGCCAGCTGAGTAAGGGTTAGGGTCAAAGATTAGGGTTCATAGAGGTTGGTCCCCCCGAGCAAAAGTTAGGGTTCTGGGAAGAAAGCTTTCTCAAGATAGGGTTTGGGTTCTGGGAAGTAGGCCCACTCAGGCTAGAGTTAACATTCTCGCACATCTGTCTCCTGGGTCTAGGTTAGGTTTCTGGGATGTAGGCCTCCCAGGGTTAGGGTTATAGGAGTTTGTACCCTACCCACCCCCCCGGGCTAGGGTTACAGTTCTAGGAAGTTCCCTCCTCAAGTAGGGTTAGGGTTGGAACTCCCAGCTAGGATTAGGATTCTGGTCATTAGTCCCTCGGGGCTACAGTTAGAGTTCTAGGAGGAAGGTCTTGCCATGTTTGAGTTAGGGTACTCAGAGGTACCCTGCCCCAAGGGCCACAGTTAAAATTTTAGGAAGTAGGCCCTGCAGAGCGAAGTTTAGGCTTCTGGGAGGAACATCTCCCAGTGATAGAGTTAGGGTTCTGGGAGGTAGGCCCCCACTGGGCTACTGTTAGCATTGTAGGATGTAAGCTCATCTGAGTTAGAGTTAGGGTTTTTGTAGGTAGGCAAGGATTATGATTCTGGGAGGAAGGCCTTCCTGAGCTAGGGTTAGGGTTCTGGGATGTAGGACCACCCTCCAAAAGCGTAGGTTTCTAGGACATAGGCCTATGATGTGGTAGAGTTAGGATTTTGGTCCCCTAGGGCAAGGGTTAGGGTTCTAAGATGTTGGACCCCCCCAGCTAGTGTCAGAGTTGTGTAAAATAGGCCTCCCCCAGCTAGGCTTACAGTTCTAGAAGGTAGAATTCCAGCGTTAGGCTTGAACAAGGTTCACATCCCCGGGCTAGTTTAAAGTTCTAGGGTTTATGTCCGCCCAGAGTAGAACTAGGGTTGTAATTGATCCCCCTGATTAAGGCACTAGAAGTTTGATCCTGCTAAGCTAGATTAAGGTTTTGGGACATAGGCTACCCTCAGGCAAGGGTTAGGGTTCTAGGAAGTAGATACCCTCAGGCTGGGGATAGTGTTCTAGGAGGAAGGATTCCTCTAGGTAGGGTTATGGTTGTAGAAGGAAGGCCTCTTCAAGGTTGCTCCCTAAAGGCTAGGGTAGGGATATAAGATAGGTCTTCCTGACATAGGGTTAACATTCTAGGTGATAGGCCTCCCTGACCTAGGTTAGGGTTTTAAGAGGTTGCTCCCTCTGGGCTAGGATTAGGGTTCTTGGAGGCTGACACACATCCCCTTGGCTAGAGCTAGGGTTCTAGAAGACTGGCCTCCCCAGGCTAGTGTTAAGGTTCTAGGAGATTGGGCCCTCCAAGTTAGGTTCTGAGGCTTAGGTCTCCCCAAACTAGGGTGAGGATTATAGGAGGAAGGCCCCCCTGGGCTAGGGCCAGGGTATGGTTGTAGTTCCTCCCAGGCTAGGGTTAGGGCTGTGGGAGGCAAGCCTTCCTGAAATAGCATTAGGGTTCTAGGAGTTGGGTTCCCCAAGCTTTGGTTAAGGTCGTAGGAGGTTGCTCCTGCCAGGCGAGGATTAGGATTCTAGAAGGTAGCCACCGCTACCCCCCAGGCTAGGGTAAGGGTTCTACATGGTTGTACCCCCAGTCTAGGTTAAGTTATAGGAGAAAAGCCTCCCTGAGATTGCGTTAGGGCTGTAGAAGGAAGGCCTCCTGGAACTAGGGTTAGGGTTCTAGTAGGCAGGCCTCTCCTGGGCTGGGGTTAGGGTTTGGATTCTGAGAGTTTGGTCCCTCTGGGCTAGGGTTAGGGTTTTGCGAGGTAGGCATCCCATTGGCGAGGATTAGAGTTCTACGAGGTAGGACTCTCCTGTGCTGAGATTAGGATGCTACGCAGTAGGCTTCCCCCAGGCTAGAATTAAGGTTCTAGGAGGTATGTCCTCCCAAGCCAGGGTGAGGTTTCTAATAGGTAGATCCTCAGAGTGGGGTAGGGTCATAGTAGTTTGGACCTCCTGAGTGAGGGTTAGGATTCTGAGATAGTAGTTTGTCCCCCTCTGAGGTCAGATCATATTTCTAGGAGGTAGGCCCCATGGTTAAGGACTAGGATTTTGTGAGGTAGGCCTTCCCAAGCTAGGGTTAGGTTTCTAAGAGGTAGGCTCCCTCTTGAGCTAGGGTTAGGGTTTTGGGAGGAAGTCCCCCCCCCAAAAAAAAGTTTGGGTTAGGGTTCTGGGAGGAAGGCCTCCCAGGGAAGGGTTAGTATTCTAGGAAGCGGGCCCCCCCGAAGTTTGAATATGGCTCTAGGAGGTAGGACCCCCTGTATGAGGGTTGGGGTTCTGGGAGATAGTCCCACCAAGTGTAGGATTACTGTTCTTGGATGTTTGCACCTCCAAGCCAGGGTTAGGGTTCTAGAAGACCGGCCTCCCCAGGTTAGGTTTAGGATTCTGGGAGGTAGGCCTCCCAAGCTAGGACTAAGAGTCTGGGCTGTAGGAACCCCCCTCTCCACCCCCAGGCTCAGTTGAGGGGTCCAAGAGGAAGGCTTATCCAGGCTAGCATTAGGGGTCCAGGAAGTAGGCCTACTTCCCCCATCCAACCACAAGCCAGGGGAGGGTCCCAGGAGGTAGCCCTACCACGATGCGAGCCACGGTGAGGGTGCCAGGCTTTAGGGTCTGAGAACAAGGAATCCGCAAGCTCGGGTTAGGGTTCCAGGAGAGAACAGAAGCCCCCTCCCCCCACACACACACCACTGTGGGTCAGGGTTAGGATTCTGGGATGGAAGGTCTCCCCAGGCCAGGGGTCCAGGGGGCTGGATTACTGGATGATAAGAAGCCAACCTCCCAGGCATTAGGGGGCTGGGTTACTGGATGATAAGAAGCCAACCTCCCAGGCCAAGGTTGCTATCCCCCCCCAGAACAGGAACAATCCTTTAGTTTTTATCATCTGTGGCTGATTCACTGCTCCAACAGAGTGCTGTTAGGTAAAGAACATGAAATGCTGGCATGTTGAAAGAACGGTATGCCACATGCTATAATAAACACAGGTCAGTCAATGACAGCAATGTTTTCCACATGGCTCCCAGTCACATACAGGTATAATCTAATGCATCTACAACACACATTTTTACTGCTTTAAAACTCTGTCCCCCAATCTTGTGTCACCTGCAACTGCAGGTGCCACAGCATGTCTCAGCAGGCAGCGCTAAAAATGTAATAGGGTGTAACCTGAATGGAGAAATTTACTGTAGTAGCACTGCCTACCAAGTTTGGCTTCAGGCTACCTTCTGACTCCGTTTTCTGTCACTCAGGGTGGATCTCCTGGTCTCCCAAGAAAGGACTCACTGCTAAACACAAGCCTCCTTCTGGGCTGAGCTTTTAATTTCTGACATAAACTTAGGCAAGACATCTAAATTCAAGCTTCTCCAGACACCCTGGGTTATCCCCCTGGGGCTTTCCCCCTTGCCTCTTGGTGCTGAACAGAGAACACTCACCATTTCCAACAATCCCCCTTCATCAAGGCCTACTGCTGCAGGAGCCCATCTCCCTCCTGTACTCTCTCAGCCCTTTGTAAGTATGACCTTACCCCTTCCAATCTAGGTCTGATAATTGAACAGGGCTTTCTGGCCTCAGGCCACCCTCTTTCATTTACATTTGGTGGGACTTTAACTGAGGCATAGAAGGAAGCTTTGCCTTTAAAAAAAAAAAAAAGAGGGTGTCACATTAATAGAGCTTTTTTGCACTTAAATAACTTTTCAGTTTTGGAAGCATCAATAAAAATACCCTGCACTACAGCAGAAAATGATCAAGTCCTGCAGTGTTAACTCTGATAAAACTTTGGTGGTCTTCAGTGTGAGTTTTGACTTAAGAACTACAAGATCGGATCCTAAATTGCCATTACTACAGCTTCAATTTATTGTAATACAACTATGCAGTGTTACAAATTGAAGTTATAAAACACAGATCTCAAATCTTTTATATCCACCTTTTGTATCTCACATGCTATGGGTGAGCAAGAAACACATCCAAGGGGCTAAAATGTTTTCACTTGTATTTGAACTTACCACTTTTCCTGAGTTTCCCTCACTGTAGTTCACATCTGATGAAGCACTTATTTTAACAAACAACATACCTCCAAATTGCATGTCAGCCACTGACAAATGCAGACACACCTCTTCACATATACCTCCCATTTGACAGGATGACATACTAAAGAGTATTTTTAATTGAAACTACATATAAAACTTCAAAGTGGAATGACCAAAGTCACTCTAATCAATTTAAGGTCCTTTTGGAAATGGTACAAGAGCTCTGAGGGGGTTAGTATTTTGAAGAATCAGTGATGCCACTCATGCACAAGAGAAGCAGTTACAGCAAAGTAATGTTAGCTGTACAACCAAATCAGGCTCACCTCTAAGCAGAAGTGTAGTGGTTCCGAGGTCTTGTCTCCACTAGAAAGTTATACTGTATTGCTTTAACTAAAGTGGTATAGCTAAAGCAGCACAAGTACCCTAGCCTGGACCTAATAATAACAGGATAAAAGGTGCTTTATAGGGGTATTCCCATGTATGGAGGGGAATGCATATACTGGTCTGAGGAAATTTTGTACTGATATAACTACATCCTCACTAAGGCTCTTACTGGTATAACTAGATCAGTTAAAAAAAAGAACCCCACATCCCCAACTGCAAACATTATACCAGTAAAACTTTCAAGTGTAGACCAAACCTAAGAGATACTCCATTAACTGAGTGATAACCAGCAGTAAGGGAAAACAAAATTAATAGCTTGGAGAGAAGTATTATTAACCCACAAACCCCAACAACTCATTTTTTCAACAAGAGGTCAGGCTCCAAGACTCCAGTTCTCAGCACAAGCCAGCTCCCTCACCCACATACACACAGAAAGTCAGTAGGAATAGGAAGAAGGAGTCTTTTGAGAAAAGGAATCAAAGAAGGAGCAATGTGTCCCTTGATTTTCCATGTATTTATTTATTATAGCATTAGGGGTGAAGCAACTCGGAACTTTTCTTCCCTCCCAAGTGTAAGCCTTATTGATAATAATACATACACATGTTCCTCCTCCTACCAAAACAGACTCTTACTAGGTTTCCATGAGAAGATGGTAACACATTTATTACTCCTGTTACTTTATTTGTTTAGAAAAGCAATAAACCACTCCCAAAGAACACTTAGAACTTACCAACCTCTTTTTCTTTCTCAGCATACACCACACAACCAAGCACTAAAATTTCCTAAGAACAGCAAAACCTCTCCAAGTGACCCGACAGCCACTTGGTGAAGCAGCAGACCCACATTGTTATTAAATGATTTCACCTGTGAAGGAACTAGAAAGCCAGCACAATCCCCTCTGAATACTGAAGAAGTTGCTGGGTGTAAAGGTACTGTTATAAATGGAAAAAATCACAAAGTGTAACCACTTGAATTTGTTCTCCAAAATGTTGTTAGTGTATTACATAGCAACAAAAGACTGCTTCCAAGATCAAGGCTGTATTGTGCTGGCTGTAGTATAAAAATGTAGGAAAACAGAGTTCCTACCTTGAGGAACTTATGTGAAACAAAAAATAGAGATTGCAAGGAATGACAAGGGAACCTGTAGCTTTCTGTTCCCAGCTACTAGAAAAGCTCTTATTAAACTCAGAAGTACTAATCAACACAGCTCTGTAGAGCAGGTGAATTAATTAAACACATATGAAAGCTAGGCTACCAATTATACTAGTACTTTACAATGCTGCATCATCTTCTATCTGAGGATCTAAACAAGGTTTTCATGTGTTAATTAAGTTTCACAATAACTCAGGGGCGGGGGGGAGAGAATTATTATCCCCATTTTAAAGCTAGGGATACTGAGACACCAACAGGTTACCGATATGTCTAAAGGCAAAGGGCATAGCAAAGTTGGTATAGAACTCCTATGAGTGGGCTTTAACCAGGAAGCCATGCTGACTCTCCTAATGTAGCCTCTTTCTTCTGCTCACAGACACTTCTAGGCAAAAAGATGACACCTAGTCACAGGGGCTTTGGTTTAGTCCATGAAAATATATTTAGTTATGGGATTAAACAGTGTACTAAACACATAACTAAAAAGTATGTCCTCCTATTGGTAATAAAGATTATTATTGCTAATTATGGTTGAGCACTGACAAAATTAGCGTTGTATTGCATTCAGAGTATGCAGTGTCCCTACACCAAGGAGCTTACAATCTGTTAGGCACAACAGTACAGAACAAACCATATGGCATTATATTTTTCAATGTTATAGGTAGCACCATCTATTATTAAGGTTGCCCGACACTTCCCATTATAAGACCCTGTTTTCACTGGCTTATAACATTACCAAGCTTTGACCATTTGGGCTGACATTTTTCAAGCTGGGTGCCTCAGGCTGAATATTTTTTTTTTTTTGGAAAATTTCAGCCAAAACTGTTCAGCTGTTTCTGAGAATAAAGACAGAGAAAACTACTTTGTTCTGTCCCTGTTACAATTTTCTAGCAACCTATCAAGCACGTGTGAATTGAGTTTTTTTTTATAACTTGACCTCATTTGGGCAAATTTTCCCTGGGGCAAAAGACAAACCTGGATGACCCCCTTCCGTGCCAAATTAAGTTTGTACTAGAACTTAAAGCCTGGCAAAGTTATGAGCAACTGAAAATAAAGTGTTAGAGTGGGGAAATGTTGGGCAACCTTAAGTATAGGATGAGCTACTTGCTCTGACTATAACAGAGCTTTAGGCCCACATGACACCCATCTGTCTGATGAGGGTCACCTCATAACTAGTTCTCTTCTGTGGACTGAGAGCTGACTCTTCTTTAATTTAATGTTGGGGGGAAGGTTGAAGATAATTTCTACCCTTTGGCCCTCAGATACCTGACCTTCATGGTACTCTTAGTTTTTTCTGGAGAAAATAGCTAGGAGATAGTTGGTTGAGCCAGGTGACCATCAGACTTGAGTAGGGAAGCAGAAAAAAAGCACTTAAGGCTTCTTTTATTTATGGAAGCAGCAGAGTTCTGGACATTCTGTGACTGAGGAATTTACTTTCTGTAAGGAGAAGATGGGTTCTCTGCTCTGCTTAGTGACAGAAAAGCCTCATGTACTGCTGTGCAAAGCAGGAGCATGTGCTGATGGGTAACCTGCTTGTTCTGCCTGGAATTGAGGTTCAGGAATTCACTTACTTCCAGTTCAGTGTTATTGAGAAGGGAGCATTGCTGATGATGGTGCTCTGCCCAGGAGTGGTCCTAATGCCTCTCCAGCCAATAAACTCTTTGCTATCACCCCACTTCTCATGCACCCGTGCATGTCCACCTGACAGCCATGGCACTCAAGTTATATGACTGTTAATATTAAGTTCTGCTAAATTATTGTCTCAGCACAAAATTAATAGTGAAGCTTTCAAACCAAGAGGTTTTTACTGCACTAAATTATTAAAATGAATAATGCAGTCAATACTTTATCATTTTAATAGTGAATTCAATAAAAATATCTGGTTCTGAATGTTTTCCAATTATCTTCTGCTGCAGAATCAAATATTGGTTTGCTGTACACAGGGGAAGAGGGCAGTGTGAGATTTCACCCTGAACCATGGCTACAAAGTGCCACAACATACTAAATTACCCCATTTATCTGATCTTTGGTTAATTGAAAATCCTGGTTATAACCAAAGATTGGTTAAATTCCTTGCCACAATCTGCACCACATAATGCTCCCTGCTTTATCCAAAGAGCTTTATTTTTTAGGCTTTCATCTGACTCTGAAAGCTTTTAATGAAAAACAGGGTTGTAGTGTATGTGTGTGGCCTAATAATGAACTGTTGTCTTTGTTTGCTGAGTAGTCTGGAGTATATGTTTCAATTGTTTTGGCTTATTTTTTGTTGTGCAAATAAATACTTTTGTTCTTCAAAACAGAATATCTCTGAGAACTTGCTACATTTCCCACCTTACTGACTGATCTTTGTCACCCTGCACTGTGGGTGAAACAGCATATTATCAATGATGACAAGCTGACAACAATACCAAACTGGAAAAGTTTTAGTGAGTACACTAAGTACAATCAGAGACAAATATGGAAGAAAGTCCCAGAGTCGATGCATGCTGTATGTGCTCAAAAGACCATGAGAAAAGATAATCAAGCACTGCATGATTCCTTAATAAGTACACAACTAAATATCATTAGGCCACTGCAACACAATATGAGGAGCTGGAAGTGGTTAGCAAAGTGATCATGGAAAGGATGTAGTACAGAATATCATTTCATTTCCAACAAATGCCAAAAATTAGCTTCTATAAATATATCCTTAAAGTACTGCAGTTATTTTTTTATTTCAAATATGTCTCAATGCCACCTTTTTTGGAGCATGAGGAAGTGGAATGAAAGATTACATAAACTAAGTGAAGGGTGCTCATTTTGCATGAATTTCTAAGGGACAAGCTACAATCACACTTTGAACAAATACAGAGAATGTGTAACACTGAAGGTTTTTTGTTTTCTTGAAATCAAAAAGAAACATGTTACAAAAGTACTGTGGGGGAAGGAGGAACAGAGCCAATAACAATTATCTAACTTGTAACAACTCAGTTACAAAAATAAAGCTAAATGCAATATCAAGTGGATTTCAAGACAACAGTTAAGAGCAGAGTATATAGAATTTGTGCATCAATTTAAAAGAAGTCACTTTGATCACAAAGCAAAGAGTACGGAAGCTACAAACAGGGCCTTGTGTGAAGAGACCAGTTAATAATACAAAAAGCATTATGTCAAATCTAACTAGGTACCAAGTTTGGTAATTAAAGATTAGCCATTTTGGACTGTAGTTACCAGTTCAGCCTCACAAATGTATTGTGGCTGTGGGAGATTTCTATAAATGGAAGACAGATACACCAAGTTGTAAAGTTCAGATACCTTGACTGTATTTTTTTCACCAAAAGAGAGCATTGGGATTTTGGAATAAAAACATGTACAAGTTCTACATTTTCATGTACTTAGGCATTACACACACAAAACAAGAGCCACCCTCCCACCCGAAAAAAAAAAGTTTTCCCACAAAAGACAAGAATTTCTAAAACTTCCAGTTGATTCAGTCTTCTGTTGGGTGCAAAACAGATGACAAAAATCTATGAGACAAAAATGATAGAAACAAACACACAAAGAAACATTTACTGTCATTTTATCCACAAAGGGTATGTCTTTTAGCATGAATTAGAAAAGGATCGTGTTCTTTTGCAAGGAGGTAAAGAATCACTTTTTAAAAATCTCCATTTAATCAATGACAAATTTTTTAAAGGTGGATTGCATCAGTCTCAGTTATCTGTACTTTATAAGTATCTTCAAGCCCAAGATGTAGTCCAAACATGAGTTTGCTCCAGGTAGAGAGGAGAAATATCAGTACAGCTTCTCATTGGAGTTCTTTGGTCTGCAGGTTATAGTATTTATTATAGCAGAAGTGTGCTAGGCTCTGTATAGTAGGCAAGTAGTAAGAAACTGCCTCAAAAAGCTTGCAATCTAAGAACAAGTCTACACTAACTAGAGAGCCTTTCCTGGTAGAGTTATGCTGGCAAAGCCCCCTAGTGGAGAAGCAACATATCCTGTCAAAGAAGTTCTGCCAACACAGCTACTCCACCTCCCTGAACAGTATTAACTATGTCAACAAAAGCACTTGTCTGTCAATATAGTTCATCTGTACTGGGGTTTTTTCTGGCATAGTTTTGTGGCTAGGAGGTGTGGGTTTATTCTCACTCCTAGCTGACACAGCTGTGCAGGCAAAATTTTATAATGTAGACCAAGTCTAAGACGCAATGTATAAACAAAACATGGGAGGAGTATAACAAAAAGCCAGTGACTGAACAGTGACATTTAGAAGATCTTGTTAGTTCCAGTTTTCTTGGTTTGATTTTTTTTTTTTAGGTTTTTTTTTTTTTTAGGTTTTTTTGTTCATCAGTTGTGTTAGTCCTTTTGCAGAAAAAGTCTAGAAATTATGGGCCTCCTCAAAGAAGTAAGTTATAAGAGAGGCTTGAAGGAGAAGAGGATGAACCAATCCAGAGAGGGAGGATGCATGGAAAAAGGAGCAGAGATAAAGGAGTGATGAGTAAGTGCTTGGGAGGAGTGAAGGAGACTGGGATCAAGAGAAGAGAAGAGAAGAGAAGAAGGCAGGAACTAAAATGTGTAGGGCCTTAAAGGAAAAGACAAAGAGCTTAAACTTGATGTGGCAGGTGAGGGGAAGCCAGTGAAGGGATTTGACAACGAGCTGTTCATGGTTGCAGCACCAGGCAAAAGCATATGACTTTAGCAGCAGTATTTTGGACAAACTGAAAGGGGTAAGTGGCAGATTCAGGGAGGGTAGAGAAGGGGATGCTACAGTAACTTAGATGAGAAAAGAGCATGGCTTGTACAGAATTAATAAACTACATTAATAAAGGATTAAAGAAGGGTAATGACCTAACCACATCAGCCACACCATCCGGGGCTTGTTCACGTGCACATCTACCAATGTGATATATGTCATCATGTGCCAGCAATGCCCCTCTGCCAAGTACATTGGTCAAACTGGACAGTCTCTACACAAAATAATAAATGGATACAAATCTGACATCAGGAATCATAACATTCAAAAACCAGTAGGAGAACACTTCAACGTCTCTGGTCACTCAATAACAGACCTAAAAGTGGCAATTCTTCAACAAAAAAACTTCAAAAACAGACTCCAACGTGAAGCTGCAAAACTGGAATTAATTTGCAAACTGCATACCATCAGACTAGGCCTGAATAAAGACTGGGAGTGGTTGGATCATTACAAAACCTAAACTTAATTTCCCCAATATTAATTTCTCCCTACTGTTACTCACACCTTCTTGTCAACTGTCTGTAATGGGCCACTCTCTTGCCACTTCAAAAGTTTATTTTTCCTCCCTTGGTATCCTGATGTTAATTGATTTATCTCGTTAGACTGACCTCACACTTGGTAAAGCAACCCGCATCCTTTCATGTATTTATACCTGTTCCTGTATTTTTCCCTGCATCTGATGAAGTGGGCTCTAGCCCACGAAAGCTTATGCCCAAATATATTTTTTAGTCTCTAAGGTGCCACAAGGACTCCTCGTTTTTTTTTTTAATGTAATTAATGTAAATCAACCTTGACTGATGGAAAATAGATCCTGTTAGACTAACCAGATATCTCTTTCTGATGACATTACAAGTTTGGTTGATAATGGTAATAGTGTTGATGTAATAGACTTCTGTAAGGTGTTTGGCTTGGTACTGCATGATGTTTTGATTTAAAAACCTAGAACAATGTAAAAGTAACATGCCACATATTAAATGGATTTAAAACTGGCTAACTGATAGGTTTCAAAATGAAACTTATCAAAATTCAAACTGTAAATGGGGAATCATCATCAAGCAGGCATGTTTCCAGTAAAGTCCTTCAGGGATCAGTTCTTGGCCCTACACTATTTAACATTTTTATCAATTACTTGGAAGAAATCATAAAATCATCACTGATATAGTTTGCAGATGACACAAAAATTAGGGGACTGGTAAATAAGGAAGAGGTCAGGTCACTGATTCAGAGTGATCCAGATTGCATGGTAAACTGGATGCAAGCAAACAATTTGTGTGTTAATACAGCTAGAAATAAATGTATACATTCTGGAACAAAGAATGTAGGCCATCCTTACAGGATGGGGGACTCTATCCTGGAAAGCAGTGACTCTGACAAAGAAGTGGGGGTCATGGTTGATAATCAACTGTACTTGATCTCCCAGTGTGAAGCTGTAGCCTAAATAGCTAATATGATCCTGGGATGCAAAATAGGAATTTCAAGTAGGAGTAGAGAGGTTATTTTACCTCTGTATTTGGCTCTGGTGCAACCACTGCTGGAATCCTGTGTCCAGTTCTGGTGCCCACAATACAAGAAGGATGTGGTTAAACTGGAGAGGGTCAAAGAAGAGCCACAAAAATGATGAGAAAATATGCTTATAGTGAAAGACCCAAGAAGCTCAATCTATTTAGGTTAAAGTCTAACTTGGTCACAGTCTATACATATCTATACGGGGAACAAATATTTAATAATGGACACTTCAATCTAGCAGAGAAAGGTATAACATGATCCAGTGACTGGAAGTTGAAGCTAGACAAATTCAGACTGGAAATAAGGTGTAAATTCTTAATGGTGAGAGTCACTAACCATTGGAACAATTTACAAAGGGTCCTGGAGGATTCTGCATCACTGACAATTTTTCAATCGTTATTGGATGTTTTTCAAACAGATCTGCTCCAGGAATTATTTTGGGAAAGTTCTATGGCCTGTGTTACACATGAGGTCAGACCAGATGATCACAATGGTCCCTTCTGGCCTTGGAATCTAGGAATCTATGAATTTTTCAGTGGAAATGCCTTGGAACTGATGGATTATTGGAGATATTGTATGGGAAAACTGCAGGGATAATGGCAGCAGAGATAGATATAACAGGAGAGAAATAGGAATAAAAAATGGTTGTAAGGGCCATGATTATATGTCTGTGCAAGTGTCAAAGAGATTACATTCAGCTATGGATTATTTACCAGTTGTTCTTGATTTAGGAGGCAGAGAAGGGGATTTGGAGGGACTGGATCCTTATCCACAGCTTTGGAATGGGGTAGGTTAAAGTTCTCCCTAGGAGAATATAGGGTCAAAGAAGTAAAGAATGTATGTTGGGCATGTATGTTTCCCACGGTGAAATTAGTCTCAATCAGTAACTGGGCAACAACGACTCTTACCATCGCCTTTTTTTGCGAAAGTATCGTGAAATATACAGTTCGGCTTGGAGGAAATAATTATAGTTAACCTCTCGAATTCAAAGCTCTCTCTGAGCCTAAGAGTATGTCTACGCTGGCAGAGTTACATCGCCAGCAGTTACAGCGCTGCTCAGAGAGCGCTGTTGTGTGTTCACACTTGTGGCACTTGCAGTGGTATTCGGAACAGTGCACTCTGGCAAGCTATCCCACAGAGCATCTCTTCCACTGATAAGAGTTGTGGGAAGGCGGAGAGGGTCGCAGGGCATCCTGGGTCCTGTCCCAATGCCCTGTGATGCATTGCTTCGCATCCCAGCAACCCCTGTGCGTCCATCCACATTTGGCGCCATCTTTCGACGGTTTGTGTACTGCGTGCCTGTCTCTTTTGGGCTGCAGGAATGGATCCCGAACTGCTGACCAGTATGCTGCTCGCTCTGACCAACATGTCATGGGTAGCAGTGGAATTATTCCTCCAACTAAAAAGGCAAGAGGAGTGCGACAATGATCTCGCCACACATAGTAGCTACCACACGATATTGCTTGTGGAATTCATGGAGGTGCTGACCACAGGGGAATGCTGCTTTTGGGCTCGGGAAACAAGCACTGAGTGGTGGGATCACACTGTGGTGCATGTCTGAGTTGATGAGCAGTCACTGCAGAACTTTTCGCATGAGGAAAGCCACACTCATAGGATTGTGTGATGAGCTTGCCTCAGCTCTGTGGTGCAAGGGTATGAGAATGAGAGCTGTCCTGTTGCTGGAGAAGCATGTGGCGATTGCACTGTGGAAGCTGGCTACTCCAGACTACTACCGATCAGTCGCTAACCAGTTCGGAGTAGGAAAGTCGACTGTTGGAGTAGTGTTGATGGAAGTGTGCAGGGCCATTAATTGCATCCTGCTCTGAAAGACTGTGACTCTGGGCAACGTGCGTGACATTGGGGATGGCTTTGCACAAATAGGCTTCCCTAACTGCGGAGGGGCGATAGATGGCATGCACATTCCAATTCTGGCACCAGACCACCTAGCCACTGAGTACATTAATCACAAGGGGTATTTCTCTATGGTTCTCAAGGAGCTTGTGGATCACCGGGGTGTTTCACGGACATTAACGCAGGCTGGTTCGGAAAGATGAATGACACATGCACCTTTTGGAACACTGGCCTGTTCAGGAAGCTGCAAGCCGGGACTTTCTTTCCCGACCAGAAGATCATCATAGGGGAAGTCGAAATGCTCATTGTGATCCTGGGAGACCCCTCGTATCCCTTAATGCAGTGGCTTATGACACCATACATGGGGCACCTTGACAGCAGCAAGGAGCACTTCAACAACAAGCTGAGCAAGTGCAGAATGACTGTTGAGGGTGCTTTTGGCAATTTAAAGGCCCGCTGGCACTGCCTATATGGGAGGCTGGACCTGGCCAATGACAATATTCCTATGCTTATAGCCGTGTGCTGTACACTACATAATATTAGTGAGGGGAAGGGTGAAAGCTTCACTCAGGGCTGGACTGCTGAGGCTCAGCACCTGGAGGCTGAATTTGAACAGTCAGAGATCAGGGCTATTAGAGGGGCGCAGTGCAGGGCCATAAGGATCAGGGATGCCTTGTGGCAGCAATTTGAAGCTGAAAGTAGTGGGGGTCAGGAGTGCAGTGCTTGTAATGCTAGGTGGTGATTGTGAGGCACTATGAAGGTTTAAGAAAATTGCCTGTTGCTTTTGCAGGGCTGTTTGCTTTCAATTAATGGAATAAAGATTGCTTCCAAACCAAAACAATTCTTTTATTAAAAAACAACATCTGGAGGAGAGAGACAAACAAAGAAACACATTAGCACTGGGAGATGGGGGAAGGGAGGGTCCCAGGAGGAGGTGGGATCCCGGGATAGTTAAAGATTTGTGTACGTCCAGGTATCATATGCAACCTTGTCCTTTAGAGTACAGTGCAGCGGGTACTGTACTTCAGCAGGGCTAAACTGCAGAGGGACGGGTGTTGAGTGCAGTGGGTACTGGGAGTCCGCAGGGCTAGACTGTGACAGGGGCAGGAGTGGAATGCAACGGGTACAGACTGGCGCCAGGAGGTTGATAAGAGTGAGTTGGCGGTGTCTGGGGGTGCATGAGAAAGAGTTTTGCGACAGCGGCTGCAGGGGAGGCGGGGCGCGGAGCTGCTCGGTTTGCAATGCTAGTAGTGTCTGGAGTGTGTCCACTTGGCGCTCCAAACGTTTAAGAGCCACTCCGTGGCTTCATTCTGGTGCGCCACGTTCTCCTTTTGGTCTCTCTTCTCGCTGTCCCACCACTCCTTCAATTCCTGGTTTTTGGCCGCAGAGTGCATCATCACCTCGCGCAGAAAGTCCTCTTTAGTTCTTCGTAGCTGCTTTCGAATTCTGCGCAACCGCGCAGCCGGCGATAACAAAGAGGGAGGCTGGGCTCCCAAGATCATCTCTGTGAAGCCAAAATGCAACAGAGGCAGTATTGTTTGCAACACACAGACCACTGATTCAATGATTTAAAACACAGCCACTATTCACATACCTGTCACTAACTGGCTGACCCCAGGCAAGCACACATGAGCCACACAACCCCCAAAATGGTGAGTAACCGCAGGGGCAGGGGAAATCAGTGTTCCCGGACCCTACTGTACCCTGGGCACGTGGCTCTTGGGGAGAACCAGCACGGTATGGGGTCCTTATAATCAGTACTGTCCCCACATTTTCCACAGGCTGTGTTCATTATGGAAGATATCTCGCTGGTGAGGGTGAGCAAGGAATCAAGGGAGGGTCTTCAAGTCTGCGGCTTCCGCCCGGGGCCATATGCAGCTCACCTGTGTGCAGCAATGGTCCCCTCACCCCAGTGTTGGCAGAGTGGTGCAGGAAAGTTACCCTTAATGGGGCAAGAAACAAAGCAGCTCTGCCAAAGAACCTGCGGCCACGGATTGCCCAGTATCTCCACGAGAGTTTCATGGAGATCTCTGAGGCAGATTCTCATGAAGTGAGGGAGTCAATCAACACTCTGTTCCACTGCTCAGACTAGGTATGTGGTGGTACGTGCATCATACAGACACAAGCGTGCTTTCTGCAACCCTCCTGCTCGCTTCAGCGATTCCCAAAATCAAAGCCACTTACCAGGGGCATCCTCTCAGGTTTGTGCTTCGCCAAGATCTGACAGCTGTGACTGGTTAGCCTCCTCTGGGGCAGAGAAGAGCTTCAGGCTGCATGCATCTCTGACCTCCGAGTCATCTTCTGCCACTGGGTCCCCCTCCATATCCTCGTCCAAGATTTCCTCCTTCTGGCTCGGTCCACTCTCAACTGGCATGCAAGCCACCGAAGTATCCACAGTGTCCTTCACAGTGGAGGTGGGGTCGCCACAGAGTATCGCGTCCAGCTCTTTGCAGAACCAGCAGCTCATGGGCGCAGCACCGGAGCAGCGGTTTGCCTCCCACGCCTTCTGGTGGGCATTCCAAAGCTCCTTACTTTGGCCTTGCACTGCAGTGTGTCCCGGTCATGGCTCCTTTCTGTCATGAATTGTGAAATCTGTCCATAGGTATCATAATTCCTACGGCTGGAGCACAGCTGGGACTGGACAGCCTCCTCTGCCCAAATACTGATGAGGTCCAGCAGCTCGGCATTGTTCCAAGTGGGGGATTGCCTCGTGCAAGGAGCAGGTGTGGCCACCTGGAAAGATGCGCTGAGACCACTGCACGCACCACCGAGCAAACAGGAAGGGGACTTTCAAAATTTCAAAGGAATTTACGGGGTGAGGATGACGGTTGGTCACCTGACGGGAGGGCAGTAGAGTTCAAACCGATGACCCGATAGGCGAGAACAGGCATTGTGGGACACTTCCCGCAGGCCAATTGCAGCACTGTAATCGACCAGGGTGTCTACACTGGCACCGTGGCACTGTAGCCCTGGCACAGAAAGCTCTGTACTCTTGTAGGGGTGCTTTTTTTACAGCTGCAACTGTGCAGTTTCTGCGCACTCAGTGGCTTGGCAGTGTGTACACCTCAGGGGTTACACTGTAGAAAGCTGCTTTACTGCGCAGAAACTTGCCAGCGTAGACAAGGACTAACATTTTGACAGAACCCCTTTTATAAATCTTATTTCATGTGTAGGAAGCCTGTTGGCTTTTATGTTTTTGATAATCTTGGACTAGATTCTTGGGTGTGATGTGGTTCTCTTCTCTCGACCACTGGCAGATCACGGCCATAGAGATGGCACAACCAGCTGGGGGAAGATCACTCAGTATTGGGGAAATCCTCTGGTGGCATTGGGCAGCACTCCTGATTATATAGCACCTTTCTCCCTGTTGCCAGTATGGGGCCAGGCCCACAGGAAAGGGGGTGAGGCCGGGGTCTACACACTGATTCCAAGCTGCCATTTTGGTCCCTTAGGTCCATAAATAGCAGCATGAATTAGAGCAGCTTCAGGCTGATCAACATTATTCTTGGGGAACTGGTCTGGCATGCCAGCACACAGCTCAGTCAGGATGGTGGAAGTGCAAACATCAGTTGTACATTACCTAACCCCACCTTGAACTATACTGTGTGCTCCTTGGCTGTAGCTGTGGGTCTGGCCCCTTATATCTTTTTAGAGGATAGTTCTGTCCACTTAATTCCAAGACAGAAGTTTAATCTTATTTGTCATGGTAAAAATGGCTTTGTTCTTTGTTACAGGTGAAAAGCCATTAGGACAATTAGCACAAAAATGTTAAGAAAGCAGGTTCTAAAAAATCTCATAATACGTAGCGCTCATATAGCACTTCACATCAGTAGATCTCAAAACACTTTAAGAAGGAGGGCAGTATCCTTATCCCCATTTTACAGCAGGGAAAACTCAGAGACAGAGAAGTTAAATGGTCACCCAGCAGGCCAGTAGCAAATCCAAGTTTCTGAGTCCCTGTACAGTACTCTCTAGGCCACACTGTCTCTCAAAGGGTGATGATTCAATCCTGTCTTGTGTGGTTTTCACCAGTCTTGGAAAGCTTCAATCTTGTCCTGCTTTGGAAAATGACACATATACCTCTTTAATTATCTGGGCCACAGAAGCTTTCATTTCTGACCTAAGCTGGGTGGGTGATTATTTTTCTTCAGAACCTTCGTGATTAAAGATGGCTGCTGTGGCTTGTCTGAAGCATCCTTGGCCTATCCCTTTAAAGCTTCATCGAAGAGATCCATCATTTTACACAAAACCTCGTGTTTAGTTTCAGTGTGAGAACAGGCATGACAAATTTTTCAGATGAACTTGCTTCTTTTTGGCTTCAGAAAAAGTTATTATTTTTAGTCTTTGGGGCCCTAATTCAAGAAAGCATTCCTATTCAGGAGAGCACTTAAATACGTGCTTAAAGTTAAGCACATGCTTAAGTGCTTTCCTGAATCAGGGCCTGGACAAGGGGAGGAATGAAGTTCAGCTAATGTTCATCCATGTGGTGCTATGACTCTCCAGCCCTGCCACTGAAATATCCATAATGTACTCAGACACATACTTGTTATGTTTCAAATTCTACTTCTGCAGATCAGAGTCAGATTTCTAACTGATTTAATACAGTGGCTGTTTCTTCGGTTACTGTTCCTACGGGGAGACACAAAAGCATCTAAGACAAGATTGTTATGACAAAAGGAGACTATCAGATATATACAGTACATACAAAGCAGCAAATAAGAAGCAGGCTTTATGCCAGTGTGAAAAAAGTAATATTGAAAGTAGAACTGATCTATCAGGACATGCATAAAATACAATGTGAAATAAGGGATCCAGATTAGAGCCTGCTGCTGTTGTGAAGTGCTATGTATCAATGTCTGGCACTGAATTAGGAGTTGCAGTTGTTGCATGTGCTTGGCCTCTATGCTCAGCATGCCAATCTAGGGTGTTGCTGTTTAGAGCTATTGGGGAAGGGAAGGTATTTAATCTTGTATTCTCCATGGTTTTTATGCAACAGGCTATGCAAATTCTTCTTTCACTAGGCTTTGCTCTGAGCTACATTCCAATTGCAGATGTGGGAGGCAAGGGAACTTACTGCCTTGATAGCTAAACAATTCCATAATAATATATGGAATTATTTCTTACAAAATCACACAGACTAACAAATATTTACTGCTTGCTTTGCCCACAATATGTGTTTTACAAGTAGAAAGCATGTGGGCAACATGGAAAAATACGTTCTCTGGAGTTCCCTTGTATATGGCACATTATGATTCTACTGAGGTAGTGTCTTTGATAGTGTCTATCTACTCCCAGGACTGTCTATCATAGTTAAACACATCAACATATTTCCCAATATACTATTATATATAGTATAAATGAGAATTTGTGATACAAAATCATCCTATGTCTCCATTGATCTATAGTCAAAAGATGATGGAGGGGAAAACAAAATTGTGTGTTGTCAAAATATTCTGAGTTGAATGTCAAAACTGAAACTCACTGCATCTGAGTTTGGAGTGGTAGGGGGGAAGGGAAAGAAGAAATCCTGTGCCTGTCCTCAGGTTTTCTTAAACAATCAAACTTGCAACAGCATGCTGGTCAACAAGAATACATTCTCCCCATGCACACTGTAGGCTAACAAGCTGCTGTATTTTTATTACCTCTTGTAGCTGCTAGTGTTGTTTCTAGTTGCTGTTTGATCCATTTGTTTCAGTTCTATGACCCAAGTAAATTCACTGCAGCATGTGGTGTACATGTTGTTTTTAAATGTTCATTGACTGCACATCGTCTTGTCTCCTCAGCCCGCATTCTAAGTATTTTCTGAATAGTGCAGACAGTATATTAATAGTTGTCCGTGCAAAAGAAAAAAACTGTTTTCAGCACAAAAAGTACTTTGCAGCAACAATGCTGAATAAAAATGTAAATATAGTAGAAATTGCTTAAGACTTACTTATACCATAGAAGGCAGAGATGGCAAAGCTCTACAAGGGACGCTAGTCTATGCCTGTCAGTAATGGATTGTACCATACACAGTGTTTTCCAGTGCATTTGTCCATATTATCATTAAACTGACTTGGAAATTCACCTTCACCCTGACTATGCTGTCACCCTGATTGTGGTGACAAAGTGCAAGGCTATCACATCTTAAAACCTGAGGCCAACCAGCTGTCCAAATCATCGCAGCAGGACAAGACTTTATTGACCAAAGCCAGGGGCTCACACGTTTAATAAAATAATTATTGAATCACAGGCTTACAAAATCTAGTACCTTTATAAGAGATATTTGAATGACAAGGTTTTGAGTATGACAGAGTTATCTGGTGCAATTTACATTCTATGTCTATGACAGTAAAGGAAGCCCATCCCTAAGTAGGGAAAAGCTCTGCCTCCGACTGATACCCTCATGGCAGTAGCAGGGGGGAGACAACCTGGACTCTGAAGACAGAAGAGGAAAAAGGACCAGCCCTCACTACAGCCAATTGGGAATTGGGAAGGTGACAGGATTGTCCCCAGCTCCCCCCTCAATGTCTTTCACTAATGGTGGGGAACAATGAGGCCCCCTTGTCTTTCCCCATTGAGACTGAGCAGTGGGAAGGGAACAGGCATTTCTAAGTAACAACTCAAGAGATAACAGGGGTGGAAAGAAGGAACAGTTGCTTCAAACAACTTACCTGGGTCAGGGGCTGCTTGGGACAAGCATCCCTCACAGTGCCACAGCTGTGCTGGGATGTCAGGGGTGGTACAGACAGAGGGAGCCAGGACATATTAAGATTGTTTTGAGAGTTGGAGAGTGTCACTTCAGTTATAGTAAAAAAAAAAAATCCACTGGCTTCTTGATCTTCCCATATATTATTAAGTGAGAACTGTCAACTTCATTGCATCTAGAAGCCAGCTGCCTTGACTCTGAGCTTTTAAACTCTCCACTGCAGCCAGGGCCACCACTGGTCTCTCTCCTTCTAGTAAGGAAAGGGGCCCAAACTGTTGCTGAAGATAATGGGAAGGCTCTCTGATTACCAGAGGATGGCTAATGGCGTTGCTGTTTTCCTCCCCTGGCTCTCACACTCCAGTTTGGACAGGTTAAGGAATGACACCTCCAATGAAATCATAATGTAGTGCTGTATTGTAATCATCCAAGCCTAATTGTCCTCTCCGAAGGCTCCTGAGCATAAGTGTGTTTATTCAGTCTTCAAGTCATTCTGTGTTTTCAGTGATTCGCCCCTTTTCCCAGATCCCTCTTAACCCTCAGCCCAGGACAACATTCATACTTATCTTCTCCCATAAGTGGCCCTTCCTCAACATGAATGTAACCCACCTGTCAGTGTGTGTTACTGATTCCTGTCTGTACCCAATCCACAGAGGATGTAAGTCTGTTAAAGCTCTTGGGGCTCCTGGCTCCTGAACTCAAGCTTTAGACACTCATGATTTTCGCTCTGGACCTGATTCAATCTCTGGTGTCAACCAGCATGGCCGCCATCACGTGAACACCGGTTACTTTCAATTATTTCACCCAGCTTGTAAATGACTTTAGGACATGGAAACGTCTGCTTGATAGGAAGAATCCTGTACAGTGAGGTGAACCCAGCATAGCCAAAGAGTGCAGGAACAACTGGAAGAATGGTGCAATGCCCTCTTGATGAAGCACAATAAGGTGCTTTTGCTACAGCGTCCCTTGCAATAGAGCAGAATCAGAGCTCAGGTGAAGTAGTCACAGAGGGAATTCTTAATGTAGCATGATGTAGCTCCAGTCCAGCCTGTATACTTAAGAATGTGGAGATTGTGCTTCCTCACATTGTCACACTGGGTGTATTAAAAATGTGGCCTGGATTCCATAATCATGATTGGACTTCTGGCCATATTGGCCAGTACTTATGTTAGCAGTGCTGAGGCTCCAAGCCCCATTGTGGGATCAGGGCTCAATTGGGCTCCAGACGGTACACACAAAACAAAACACCAGTATTGTTTCCTTGACTTGGGGTCTCCCTCTCCTTGCCCTTTTTTCTTCTAGTGTCTTTTTACTTCTTCATACCTGTCAAACCAAAGACAAGCAAATACAAAGAAAATAAAGGTTTCAGAGTAACAGCTGTGTTAGTCTGTATTCGCAAAAAGAAAGGAATACTTGTGGCACCTTAAAGCTCATGCTCAAATAAATTGGTTAGTCTCTAAGGTGCCACAAGTACTCCTTTTCTTTTAAAGAAAATAAAGTAAATCAAAATGGAGACACAAAGTCCCAGAATCCCAGTTGCAAAGAAGTAAAAAGACTGATGGGAAAGGAGTGGGGCTGTATCTTATATTTTGCTCCTCCAAAGTCCAAAGCCTTCTTGAGATTATTTATTTGTTTCTTGTTTACCCTTTTCACATTAGAAGCAATTACTGTGTTTTCAAACATAAAATGTTTGCCCATCTTTCTGAGGGCAGGTACGCTACAGACAGGTACCCTCATCTATATGTGACCAGAATTGTGCTTCAGAGTCTAAACTTCCATGGAAACAGCTCTTTACATTTTGTTTTGCAATTAAAAGAGTGTTCTTATTTGCCATTGCTAAATGCCTAGTGGCAGGTATAGGGGTGGGATACAGCACAGCAGCTGATAGATGTCAAAAGTTGATGAGCTCAGTAACTTTTTTTCAATACAAAAATACGCTGTCCATTGAAAATTTAAAATTTGGAGATGAATAATATAATTGAATCATATCAAAATATATAAATCACGCAAAGAACACAGCATTGATAAGACCAAACAGGAAAGGAGGGGGATAAGGAGAAGAGGGCCAGGGAAAGGGAATGCTACATAATTCTGGGGTTCCTGCAGGATAATTTAAGTCTAACATGCAGCACAGAGCATGTCCTCAGTTACAGGTAAAGAATGTTATGAGAGTGCCAGCCAGAGCCAATTATAATCTGGCCAACCTACGTTGGTATTAAAATTTCATTTAAACTCACTCTTCCCTTGCAGAATGGGGATTTTGCTTTTATGCACGTCTGCTTTAGGAAACTCATTGCTTTATTTATAGCTGCTGTAGTGATCATTCATTTAACTATAGTATAACAATTAAAATAGGGGGTTGCCCAAATCGACCCTTATACGGTAACAGGATTCCACTGTGTATAGAGCAGTGTGTATAATATATAAACTGTAGTAAGGGTGACAAAGATTTCTTTCCTTGATAGGTGGGCCAAAACAGATTAGAGTAAGGAATGGATTTTCTCTCATAGTGAGGAGGAAGAAAAAGGTAGGAAAAACAAATTATAATTCTTAGACAAGACAATATATTCATCTTTTGTAGGAAACATCTAAAATTTAGGGGCATGAAGTCATATGGGTAATGGTTAGAGAAAGTGTGCAACATGTTAAGTGATGGTGAGGAGCTCTGCTTGGGCTGTAACTTCTTTTCTCTGCCGTCCAAGGGGGAAAATCTTAGCATTCTCCTATTCATAAAGACATAGCAACATGCTGTATTAGCTCAGACCATTTCTTCAGCAGCCAGCTGTCTGGTGCTTCAAAGGAAACTGAACTGCTCATAGTGCACCTTGTCAACTGAGGAGTATAAGGAGAAAGATTCCTTCCTGATCCATGTAGGGATCCGCCTAGATCAGTATATGATTTGATTACCCTTATTTTAGCATGCACCTCTATAAAGGTTTTATTAGTCATAAAGTTATCTAGCTTTTAATAAATGCTAGATACAGTATTCGCCTCAATCACCTACAGCAATGAGTTCCACATGTCAATTAACATGCTGTGTGAACTGATATTTCCTCTTTTAACTTGACCTAAATTTACCCATCATTAATTTAATCAAAGTTTGAGCATTAACTTCTTTTTAGTGAAAGGTACCTAAATAGGAATTGCCAGACTGGATCAAACCCATCGTCCACCTACACCAATATCCTGTCTCCAACAGTGGCCAGCACCAGGTGTTTCAGAGAAAAGTGCGTAAGGATAATCTGCTCCCCACACTAGGTCTCATCCTAATATTTAATAGTCGAGATTGTTTTAAACCCTGAAGCATGAGGTTTAATCCCCCTTCCAAAATTTGTGTCAACAAACCTGTCATTAATTATTATAACTCTGGGTACTCTTATTATTCATATACATGGCCAATTCCATTTTGAATCTTGGTAAGTTATTGGTCATAGTGATTTCCTGTGGCAATTAATTCCTCATACAAATTACGTGGTTGGAAAAGTTTTTTCTTTTATCATTTTGGAATTTGTCATCTTGAATGTGCTTGTTATGTGTCATGCTCTTGTATTATGAGACACGAAAAACAGAAGCTCCCCATTTACCTTCTCTATATCTTTCATTGTTTAATATACGTTTATCAAAGTACCTAAGCAAGATTGATATCTATTGTGGTTTAAGGCCTGATTCTTCACTGCCTTGTAAATTGTGAAGTCACTTATACCTGTGCTAAGTGGCTATAAAATACAACCAGATCAGAACAGTGGCATTTTATACCCACTTTGCACAAGATGTCAGGCAGTGGAGAATTAGGTTTTTTCTCTGCTCAGCACTCAGAAAAGAGACACATTCCCCGGTTACAATCATGATCAAAAACATTTACCAGATCAAGAGACTTTTCCACTAATTCTTAAAGAAACTTACAAAAAAGTCAAACTAAATTAGAGAATTAAAGTGAGAATTAGAATGCACTGAACATAATTTTAAAAGGGAAAAATTTAAAAGTGTATTTTGCCAATTTTAGCTAGGGATTTTTTAAAAATGCTGAATGGTTTATTTCAATTTTTATGCTGTGAAAGCAAACCTTATCCATGGTCATTATTGTGACAAAGGTGGCAATGAAATGCATGGAGTGAATTATTGATATGAAAGTCTCCCTAGGTAGTTAAACAGAGAGAGCCTTGCCCAAAAGAGCATGGGAGGGATGGCTACAGCTACCTACCAGACATGTGTTAAGGGTATGGTGTGCATTAAATACTCTCTTTTGTCCAGATGGAGACTTGGAGAAAATGATTAATTCAACCTGTCTAATGTGTTCCTTTGTGTTGTAGAACAGCAGGACAAAAGGACGGCTAAATGCACACACCCACCTGAACTAGCCTGTGCTTAGCATAGAGAACAATGGACTCCATGCAGTCACTGGAGAGACAAGTTTCCTGAGATATCTTTTATTGGACCAAAGTCTGTTGGTGAAAGAGACAAGTTTATGAGCTTACAGGAGCGCTTCTCTGTGCAGTAATTGGGCTGAAGGATTTCCTGGGTGAGAGAACAGGGAGCACAGAACAATGTGGCCGTGCCTAGAATAGGGAAATAGGAAAAAAAAGTGTTAGCTAGTATGATTTGAGACCTCAGTTAGTGTGTTCACAGCTTTACATTCATGTGCTCACTCGTCATGTTAGGGATTTGTAGGAGGGACTACAACAAAGCCAGCTACCATGATGTTCAAAGCATTAAAATGTATCTACACAAGGTGCTAAGAGGCATTTTAAACCAGGTTAACAAGGTTTTAAAACACCTTTTTGTCATCTAGACATACTCAAACCAAGGGTTAGAAGGGGAGCTACTCTTCCATCTTCAGGGCTGGAGACTGGAGTTTTCACTGCGGTTTTGGCAAGCTGAATTACCCTTAAGCATCAAGTACCTTAAGCCTTCCCTCCCTGACCATTTTACTATGAAGTGGAGCATATGAGAGACTACCTTCTCCTTCCCACCAAAATACACACTATGCTGCTGCAGCTGAGATCTATGTAGATGCTGGAGCTGGACACCTGTAGATGTAAAAGAGAGAGGGCTGCTAGCAGGACGTTTTCTTTTGAATGTCTCTCCTGTTCCCCCACCCCTCCATTGTCTTAATCTGCTGACCTTCAAGGTATGCCCTAAGGCCCGTTTTTGGAAAAGGAAAGGGAATACTGCTGGAAGACTGATATACAAGGAAAGGGGGTTATTTGGTTATTATATTATAGTGAGGTTGCTATATGTTTTCTTTTCATATTGATTATATTGATTTTTCTGTCATTTTTAAATAGCTGTCAGAGCATAAAATAGGTGCCTTTTGTTGTTTTAGAGTAACAGCCGTGTTAGTCTGTATTCGCAAAAAGAAAAGGAGTACTTGTTGTTTTATAACTCCAGATAAATAAATAAAATGGTGACCCTAACTCAGACTGGTCTGATATCACACTGTGATTGAGGGCCAGGAACTAAGGGCAATCCTTGGCCAATTTGTCCCCTCCAATAGCTAATGGTCCAGGAAACTGGAAAACAAGCCCTAGGGTCCAGACCCTTACTTAACTGGCTGGTGCCACATGGTAGAGGGGGCTGTTTTAAATGTTTGATAGTCAGATTGGCTTTCTACTTAAAGGATAATAGAATGCAGAATGATAAGGATCAGGCAAATCAGACGCAGCAACAGCATTCTAGTACAATTGGCAGATTCACCAAGATATCCCAGTGGTTCCTCCTAAGAACCATGCGTTGCAGGAAAAAAAATTGTAGTCTGCTTTTGCATCTGCATTCTTTGTCAAGGAAGGAAGCGGCCTCTGTGAAGTAGGATTTATAAACAAAGAACAGATATCACGCCTCCATCAGAGCTGATATGCTGTGAATGTATATGACCAGAGTAGGCATATGCAAGGTAAACTACTATATAAGAAGAGCAGCAGTCACTTTAATGACAAAATCTCATCTCTTTTCACTTTTTTATTTTTCAGAAACAAAAGCAATTGATTTACTCTTTTACTAGCCCTAGTTTCACTATAAAATTAAAAACCATTTTATATAAACAAAAAGAGAGTACAAAATTGGTGAATTTTCCTGTTTTGCCTTCTTACAATTTTAGAAATATTTAAACAGTGGTGTGGATTTTTTATTTATTTATTTATTGTTTAATATGGTTAAAGTCACCTCACACAAACTTTCCAGGCTTATTTTTCTCATAGCTATTTTTTTCCGCAAGTGAGTCTAAACTGGTGAAAATGAGGGATTTAAATATAAATGCTGTCTGTCTAATGATATTATTTAGTGATATTTTTGAGCACTATAAACACTTACTATGATGGCTTATCAATGTTTTTCTTCCAATATATATGTTTATATAGATAGATTGATAGATTTGCTTCTTACAGTTTTGTAATTCATTTACCATAAATTATATAGCTTGATTTCTGTAAAATAACTCTATTAGGTGTTCAGTACTTGAATGTTTCAGTCTAGATTAGCTGTGGTCTGTGGTCACATGGGATGTGTGTTTTCTAGCTTATTTGCTAATCACCATTATGAAATATTTCAGCTAAATGTTTGCTCTGATATTCTGAAACGAGTGAAGCTTTGGGTGTATTGTGGAAAAAACTGAACAATAATTTTCAAAATAAGTTACCAATAGAAGCAGCTGCTCTTTTGGAAGTGCACAGTAAGTGGAAGAACAGAAAATCTTGCAATTAAATGTTTTTGCTAATCATGTGCTGCTAGGATTACATAAAGCCAGATTCTGTGCTGCACCTATTAAATCAATGGTGGGCAATTTGGTAATCTGCTGGCGGACCACCACACCTTTGTTTACATTTTCACAGCCCCCCGCATCTCCCAGTAGCTGCGGTTCGCCATTCCCGGCCAATGGAAGCTGCGGGAAGCAGCAGCCAAGCTGCAGGTTGCCCACCACTGTATTAAATTCTATAAGACTTTTCCATAATAATGGCAGCATGGCTCTACTGGAGTTAGAGTGCCACACAGTCAGAGGTGATGAAAGGCCCTTGAGCTTGTCCAGAGGTATAGGGCCTCGTTGTGGATGGTCCTGGTCTCTAGCAAACCTCAGAGGCGCTACAGACTTAAGAGACCAACCCAACTACTTGTTCGGAGGTGATGAGTGATTATCAAACCTCCCTCCATAATAGAATGATCTGGGGAAAGCTCTCCCATGAACCTTGAAGCGTTCTCCTCCTACATAGTCCCTTCCTGTGGTTTTTCTATGGGAGGTGGAAATCTGGTACCTTATGGTGGTTTTAAGAGCCTGTCAAAGCATTTATAAAAGTGATCTTCACATTAGTCAGATTCTGAGACATGTAAACAATTTCAGTTGCTACGTACTTTCAAGTACTTTAAACAGCAGTGTATGTTTTGGAATAAATGTTATAAATATGGGCCCATATCCTGAAGACCTTGTTCAATTTTTACTCAGCCCTTACTCAGGCAAAACTCCCTTGACTTAGTGGGAGTTTGATCTGTGAAAGAGCTTCAGGATTTTGCCATGTTTTTAAATATCTGGGAGGTATAGTAGGTATCGTAATGTGACTATGTGCTGTATTTGTTCTGCATCTTTGCACAATGTTGCTCATACCTCTGTCCTACACATCAGTATGAGAATGGCAGTATATTTCCTGTAGAGAACTATCTGTAATGAAAAAAAATGCTTGCTTTTTCATAATAAATTAAAGGTGACCTTCAAAAAAGTCTTGACGTTTTCAGCGGCGAGATTAAGTCTCTGATCCTCTAACACTCATGCATGTGCTGAGCTGTGTGCATGTAAATAGTGCCATTGACTTCAAAGTGACTGCTCACATGTGCATGAGTTTTTTCAGGATTGGGGCCTAAACGAGCCTGGAGAATGAACTATCTTCCTATCACTACAACAGTGTCTTCAGAATATGGTTTAAGCACATTGGTGCTGGAATGTGGGGAACTCTTTCCAACTTGCAACTCATGCTCTAGAGGATTTCAGTTTATGACACGTTCAGTCTTTTAACATAAACACCGAATTCACTTATTAAGTTACAAAATAAAAGATATATTATAAACTAAGTGTATACTTTGAAGGAAAAAAATTAATACCTCCACACTCTTTTTTCTAGAAGCATACCTTTCACAGGTTAAACACTGAACATGTTATTCATTCAAAATTTCCATTAATGTCAATGAAATAGGGGCCTGCAAAAGGTCTTCAGGTTCTGCCCATTGCACTAAATTTAACTTCCCTAGAAAACTCTTTTTAAACACAGCTCATAACTCTGCTTACATCTAACCTGTTGTGCGTGTTCAGGGCTAGGTTTTCAGAAGGTGGGCTCCCTTTATGCCCCCCAAATTTGAGGCAGCAAAAAGAGAGACTCAGTTAAAGAAGGGCTGAAAAGTTGGCTCTTAAAGTAAGCTTTGGCCAGATTCTCTGGTCCACTAAGGCCACTCTGCACTGCTTGTGCAGCACAAAGTGACCTAGTTGCTTCCTAGCAGAGAATTCCCTTTGTGCAGGTGGACTCTACACTGCCATAGATTGCCAAAATGGTGCCTACGCCAGCGCTGGTGTAAGTGGGAGTAGGCGGCATGTTGGGGACACTCTGGCACATGGACGAACTGAGCTCCACTAAATCCAATCCCCTGCTGGTGTAAGTAGCACAAATTGGAGCAGAATCTCTCCTGCTCTAAATTATGCTGGGGCTGGTTAGCCGTAAATCTGGGAGCTGCAACCAGCTCCTGGCAGCCACCCTTCTGCAGTGCATCCGAGTGCAACTTAGACAGAGAAGTGGAGAATCAGGGCCACTTATGTTGAACTCTCTACACTAATACCATGATTTTCAAAGGTGCTGAGCACTGACAGCTCCCATTGACTTCAATGGGAATTGAGGATGCACAGTATTTCTGAAAAATCAGACGATAAAAATGTATGTATCAAGTGGTAGTCTCCCAGTGCTGTTCTATAAGCAGTACATTAACAAACCTAATACTATGATTCCTGGTGCCAGGATGAAAAAAATGCACATAAAGGCATTTTCTGCTTGCCTGGTTCTCATGAGTAGTTCCATAGGGCCAAATTCTGCTTTTGGTGTAATCACAATTAGTGGATTACTCTGGATTCATGATGGTGTAATGGAGAGGAGAATTTGCCCCTGGAGATTATTCTGTATGCTGCTGTGACAGAATTTGTCCCACCGGGGGGGGTGGGGGGAACTCAGGAATCATAGTTCTGTGATTTTAAACATTTTATCGACTGTCTTTCTGTGTTTTCCATGTACTGTACAATGCAATAAAATTCAGTACTATTATATGCAAAATAAAAGTAGTGCCATTATCAACTGTGTTTGTCCTAAAACAAAATAAATAGTGACATTTATGCCTATGCTGAGTGTATATTTTAACCACTATTTAGATTGTTTCTGAATTCTCTGAGCAAGATGCATTCCATGGGAAGCTGAATGAAGGAATTTTAGTTACAGCATAATTTTCCAGCTGTTCCAAAAGGGGATGTCATGGTAAATGTTTCACAACTGTTGAAAAGCAGTAAAATTAACTTATGAATGGTAATAGCCATATGGGCCCAATTCTGCATTGTGCTGAGGGCCCTGACCTCCCACTGAGGCCAGTGGGAATTCAGGGGTACGGAGCATTTCATAGGGGGCACTCAGTGCCTCCCAGGATGAAGCCGAAAACCAATAACATCAAACTGTTTCTGCAATCATTAAACAGAATACAAGGCCCATCAGTCTGAAACAGTGCCAATGGAAGTCTGCCATACAATGTATGAATTGTGTCTGTTTTTTTCTGACACTGAACTGTAAGGTCCTTTGGAGCAATGGGCAGATAGAATGTGAAAAGGCGGCTTGTTTCCTTCCCATCCCCCTGGAGGTGATTCATAAGCGTGAAGTGCCATTACAATGCTAGTAAACTTTTCTTCTAACGTTTTCTTTGTAAAAAATATTTATGCTATTTTCCGCAGAAAAAATAAAGTTTGTTCACCTCCGTAGAAGAAATAAAGTTTGTTCACCATCTTCACATATATCAGTCATGGCTGCAGAACTTAAAATGATTCTTTCATTGTCATTCATAATACTCTGAAATTTTGCAGGGTTGAATACAGTTGTTTTAGTACCATATTCAGCTCTAAGTGAATGAACTTAATTGGAAGTGACTGAATGGCACAATATACATCAGGGAAACATAAACTTGCTTATTCAATTTTTTTTTAAAAAAAACTCTCTCCCCTCCCGCCCAGTGTCAAAAACTCTATTACAAGTCTTAGTTACTTAGTTACAAAACTTACTTAGTTTTAATGGAGGAATAAAGGGAAGAGGGGGTTCGACTTTTATCTCAGTGCCCCAGTCACTTCTGTATAGGGTTGCCAATTTTGTTTTAACATACTCATGGAGGCTTCATCACATGACATAATCTTTAATTAAAGATTAATCTTTTATTCCTGGAGGGTTGGCAACTCTAATTCTGTGTCAGAGAAAAAATCCCGGACATCCAAAAATACCTCCCAAAATGTGGATTCCTCCTCATCTATATGGGCCCAATATAAAATATTGTATAGTTTACTGAGAAGATAAGTGTTCTCCTGCACTATGGGTCCAATCTTGCAAACCTCTTTCACATGAGTGATCTTTGATGTCAATGGGACTACAAGTGTGAGAAAGGATTACTTGTGTAATTAAAGCTTGAAGAATTACACTCTGGGGCACTGGTATCAACTTTACCATTAGTCACTCACAAAAGACGTTGTTAACGCGGAATTAAGGCTGCTGCCATACAGCAGTGCCTTTTGCTCCCTGGACCCTTCTGGAATCAGATGTCAAAACCATAAATGCAAAGGCTAAAAAACCAAGAAATGTTCACTTATGAACCCCACAAATTCTGCTCTCGTAGGGATGCTGTGAGGAACTTGCCAAGTCAGAATTTCTAATCACACCATAATATGTGAATCCAGCACTTGAAAAAGTGTCAGTCAATTACCCAGGCATCATTACGTACAGAGGTACCATGTCTCTATAGACTGGCAAGTACACCTGACAATTTTCCAATTTATGACTCTTGAAGTGAATATTTCAATATTTGCTTGAAGTCTTGTTTGTTGTCATAACATTCACAGTTTGTAACAACCTTTTCAAAGAACCCTCAGGAACCTCCACTGTACATGTCCGTTCCCCTGGGGGAAAACTAGAGAGAGAGGGGGGGGGGGGCCTTTTACATGGGAGAACTGCAGACAGCAGAAACTTCCCTCTGTCCCAACTATTTGCTGGTCTTTTCAGGAGGTTTTTTTATTCTGTTTATCTTTTCATGACATCCCAATACAAGACCATTGAACTTTCCAAGGAAAAGAGGTACATTAAGCTAGTGTCTTCTGAAGTATTGGGTCTGCCTCTGGGCGTGTGGAAGGATTAGTTTCACAGAGGATGGAGGGAAGACACAGACAGACTTTTAATTTGTTCTCCAGAGTCTCAGCTTTCATTTAAAAATACACTCTCTTCAGGTGTTGTAGTTGTGAATAAATTTATTAATGTGAATGTATAATTGATTTCTGTGAATGTATAACAATTTCTGCCTGAATTTGCAGAGAGCCTGAAACAACAGCTTTGAGGTGACACCTGCTGTATTTATTTCAGTGGGCACTATTTTTGATGCCCATGATAATACCCAAGATATCAAATTTGTTAATTATTTCATTACTCACAGCATGTAAGAAAGGAGGGGGAGTATTATATTATGAAGATCTAAAATATGGGTAGGCCTTGAACAACATACAGTGGTACTAAAAGGGTTACAACTGGTTTCCATTTTTCCTGATGGTGGCCTCAGTTTTCTAAAGTCTGGGAAAAACTAAGCAGTCAAAATTCTAATCTAGAGATACCCTAAAGGAAGTCTTATCCTGACTTAAGCAGAAAGGATACCAAAAAACAACAATAATCATCCTAAACTCAAAACTGCTAAGATGCAAAACAATGCTCCCTTATATGGTTGTTTGTGATTTTTTAACACATGCCAGATTGTTTAACAATATCATGCAACCATAACTGTTTTTCCAAAAGTATTGCCCCCTTTGCTCGGTCCACAAAGGCCTTGTCTACATCAGGTATTTTTGACTGAAATTTCTTCCTGTTGTTACCATCAATTCAGCCTCAACTATAGGAGCGCTAGTGTAGACAAATTACTGCTGGCTGCCAGGATTGTAACCCTGTGTAACTATGAACAGAGTTAGATAACCTAGTGCTTAAATGCCAGCAGACCCTTGCAACCCTATCTGCATGAGCACACTCACCATTGCTAGCATTGGTCTAGCTGAACAGTGGGTACCAATGGTGGGAAACTTCGGACAAAACTCTAATGTCAACACACCCAGATGGAATCCACTACTGCTGCCTAGGGGACAGGCAAGTCCTCTTGATTTTCTTTTGCTAAATATCTATGCTTACCCACTGAGTGGGTTAGACTCAAATGCAAGGCCTCTAATTCCCATAAGTTAGAAAGGGAGCAAACAGCTGCAGAGTGAACCTCCCTGTACTATTTAACTTCAGTACTGACTTGGAGAGTCCATACTCCCTAAAATAAGAGGTCATTCAGTCTCCCTAGGCTCATTACCAGACCTCTCCACATCAGAGCCTGCCAGTTGTACTAAATGGTGCCAAATTATGTGTGGTGGTTTTCATGATATACTCTAGTGTCCACTAGGGACTGAACTGAGACCACTAAACCAATTCCATATAGGAGTCATTTTTTAAACAACATTTACATATTTCATATATTTTTTTCTTCAAGAAAAAAGTACTTAAGAGACAAAAGTAGAATAGTTTCTGTAACATAGGGTAATGTTAAATATGATAAATATAGTACATGCCTATGACTTGCTGTCAATTACAAAATTTATCCTATCTCAGATGAAACAAGTTTAATAAACTACTTAAGTGTTATGAGATATGCATTCTACCAGGATGAATGATGTATCTATCTGCAGTCTAATGTGTATGTTCTACCATTCTGAATATTAAATAGAAAAGGCTATGTTTAAATAATGTGAAGGGTCTGATTTAAAGCAACAGAAGCCAATAAATTCAAAGTTTATGCTGACAATCCAGCCTTAGTTTATACAAATTGTTTCAAAAATGTACAGTGGCATGAATTATACCATCTATACATTTGTGTTTTCACCCCTACATTTGATTTCCTGAATTTTGTCTAAGTCTCTCTATGAGTGTCTTTAAATATAGTTTTAAAATTTAATTTATTAGTGTCTCTTTTATTTTTTTTAAGACAAACATGTCTTTTATGGAAACTTTTAACATTTATATTGTTTGCCTGATAGAACAGAATGGTTTCTTTGGAGCTGTTTTAGTCCCTCTGTTTTATATGTAATCAGAAAGTTTTAAAAAATATGCATTAGTTACCTTATTAACTTTTTATTGTTTACAAGAAAGACCAGAATAGCTCCCTCAGAGCTTATCTGAACTCTCAAGTTACCATGTAATGGGCTAGTTATTTAGGGTGCTTATTAAAAATTCAAATAATTAGAAACCATTTAAGGAGGGGTTTAACAAAATGAATAATGGCAAGGTGATGGCCTATAGAGTTCATGTTTCATGCTTTAAGTGGGTCGGGTTCTAATTACCTTGCCAAGCGTCTGTCACTTTATATGCCATCATATCTTAAATGAGAAGGGATACAGTTTTAAGGAACCAATCCTAATTACCCTGAAGTCAATGGCAGTTTTGCCACAGGCTTCAGTGGAAACAGAATCAGTTCTAAATCGGGACAAATAGATGTGAAAAGGCTAATACCTATATCCAAGGCTGCTTCAGACAGCTGCCAAACAAGCAGCTGCAGCAGGCCTCTGCTGATGGAAGTCCTATCAATGATGTGATGTTCACAACTCATGCTCCAGTGCCAGCAATGTGACGTATCAGCAAAATAATCAAATGTGATTTTTGGATTACATATGCATAGGCATCATGTCTCAGAGACTATTCCTTGAATACTGCCTTCAGTTCTGGATTCCTCCAAACCAGAAAACAAATTATAGGCATGGGATTCATGTAAATACCATGAAAAGAAAAAGATGATGTAGTCTAGTAGGCAAAAGCACAGAACTAGGAGCCAAGAAATCCTGGATTCTAATGCTAACTCAGACAGCGAATCCTGGAGTGACTTAGGGGAAGACACTTAAGCATTCTGTGTCTCAGTTGCCCCAGGTGTACAATGGAGATAACACTTACCTCACAGGGGCTTTCTGATGATTCGTTTATTAATATTTTTACAGTGCAATGTAGATGTAAAGCACTGCATGTGTGCTAATTATTACTATTACCAGCCTACTGGACATTTTATAAACTTACAAAGGTTTGATTGGGTTTTAATTTTGGACAAAGGATCAGATCTGTTTCTATCTTATCATTTTGTCCACTCTGCAGTCTTTATACAGGGTGGGCACACATCCCTTTTTTTTTGGGTGGGGGAAGGGGGAATTGAACTTCA
Organism: Natator depressus; assembly: GCF_965152275.1. NCBI lineage: Eukaryota > Metazoa > Chordata > Testudines > Cheloniidae > Natator > Natator depressus. Next base: position 108,484,928 of record NC_134238.1, read on the forward strand.
GCTAATAGAACCTTTAATGAGTTCATTCTAGGTGAATTTATTGAATCTGCTTAAAATGTACTGACACAGTGCCAGAGCTGAAGAGATGTTAAAAAAATGATGCTGGCAGGTTAAATCTCTCACATAATGTGTTCAAAGGAGCTTAATATTCCCCCCTAATTTAGTTATCCATCAAATGTGATTTCCAGTATGGAGATTCCTCTCCCTGACCTAAAGATCAGAGAATGTGGAAATGAGAATACCTGTGGAAATGGCCCAACACTCTGTTTCATGTTCCTATCCAAAACATTTTATACCTAACTGATAAAACAAAACTGAGAATTTTAAATTCAAACATACTCTCAGTGTTAACATATAACTGCAAGAGCTGGAAATCTACCAAAATGTTAGACAGAAAACTAGACACCTTCGAAAACAAGTGTGTATGAAAGATTCTGGGCATTGGTTGGAAAGACTTTATTACCAATGAAGAGAAATCTGAGAAATCACCAGCCAGTAGCTCATTTCCACCAGAATCAGAAGGAAGCACTGGACCTATTTGGGGCATGTACTCCAGATGCCAACACACAGACTTCCACATGAAGCTGTCAAGTGGAAACCAACTGGTGTGAGGAAACAATGGAGTCCAAGAGAAACCTTAAGTAGAACTCTTCACTGGGAGAGAAGAACAGTCAATCTCAACACCACAGAGTGGATGGAAGCAATAGGAACTGACAGAGAGGAACAAAAGAAACTAGTTTCCACCCCGTGCGCCAACACTAGTGTGGGGAGTAAAAAAAAAAAAAAAAAAAAGTCTCCTGAAACCTTCAAATCTAAATTCCGTAGAAGACAGAATTCATAGGAAACTATGCAATATGTTGGACAGAACCATATAGATGCAAATGTTTCTAGATCTAACTGATTATATTAATATTTAATTTTTTTGTGACTTCAGCTTTTTCATCAAGAGCCTAATTCAATGCCCAGTGAAGTCAGTAGAAAACTTCACGCTGACTTCAGTGGGGCATGGATCAGGCACCAAATGAATTGTTACAGGAAATGCCGGAAAAACAAATGAGAGAAAGTCTTAATCACACAAAGTTATAGCACAAGTATAGTTCATACAGAAGTCCGAAAAGTCTTTCTCTGATGGCAGACTTGATTTGCTTAGCTCTGGTCTGCCAATTATATTTCAAATGTCTAAAAGTGATTCTGAATTAATGAATCATTCAGTTCACATAATGCTAATACTCTGTTATCTAGTTGTGATATCAAAGGACCTCCATCAGAAAGATAAACAATTAAAATTACTTGTATCACAGTAAACTCTGTTTTGGATGATGGATACACAATTTAATGCTAACGCTTTGCCAGGAAATTGGAATTTTTTTTTAAACAATCACCAAGTAAGTGTTGTGATCAATGGAAGTCTGCTCTCCTACATTTAGTGGCCATTCTCTTGGAGAGTGTGAGGGTCTAGCCATTTGTTTCTGTTTACATTCTTATGCAGACTTTTCTTCTGCTAGAATTAACATGTTCAAGTATAACATCATATTAATGTAATGTTAAGACTTACAAAACACAAAAAATAAGCAAGTTAAGGTAGCACAGCAGTGTTAACCTGGCTGTGAGGCACAGCCTGTTGGTATACATTTCAGGACATCAAAAGCCTACTGTGTGTGTGCAAGGAATGCAGGATGTAAAAAGAACGTTTGCAGTGTACCAGGAATGCAATATAGGAATGAAAGAGCAAGGAATTCGGGAGTGTATCAAAACAGTATTAAGCTAGATAATTAAATAGTAATAGAAAATACTATTTTGACTTTTCAGTTTGCAATCACAAATTGATCATGACCCTGGGGTTAACACAGTTTTTTTGAGAATGTGCTGGGTGTGTTTCTACAGACATTTACAATCTTAGGCAAATTTTTTCCCCAAAAGTAACTTGATAGCAGTAGCTCCTGGGCCTACTAGACTGGGACAATGTGAAGTGATGTCACCAAGTGGATACGGCTTTATTAGACTCTAACAGGCTTAGCACTGAGTATATTAAACATATATAGTTTTTTATAAAAATTAGTCCCTGCTCCTCCACCCCCAACCCACAAAAACAACTCCTCAGAGGACTGTCTATTGCCAAGTTCCAAACTTCAGCCATTCTTTTGCAGTAGCTTAGAACTTTTTTTTAGTGGGAAAAGTATTTTCTCTCTCTCATAGTAACACAAAAATGGCTGAATGGATTTTCTCAAACTGGACCAGGAAACATCACCTGTGGGCCTGAGTCCAAGCATGGTAAACTTCCACTCAGTTAAATCAGAATGTCTTGTGTCTGCATTTAGAATCTTCTCAGCATGAAGCACTGAAGACCTAAGTGATAGATTTTTAAAATGGCAGTACACAGTATACTAGAGTCCCTATTGAAAACACATAGTTATATAAAAAAAAAAACAATGGAACATTCAAAATATTTTTCATGGATTGCCAAGTTTGTGAAGATACATGTGTGACATTTAATGTAAATATTAAAAATCATTTGCATATAACCATAACCTTCAGCTAGCAGTATCCTTTTGAGTATGGGAACACTGAAAGAGCAATAATCCAAGCCCATTAAAGTCAATGGGAGTCTTTCTATTCACTTCAGTGGGCCTTGAATGAGGGCCTGAGTGTTATTTTTCATGAGTATTGATTTGTGAATGAATGAATGTAACAACATTCTAAATGCACCCACGGTGAAGTATATTATTCCTGTCGGATAGATAGTGGGTAGCTATACAAGGGAAGAATTAAGGTTGTTTTTTGGAATATACGTTATGCTAGTTTACACCTGAACACTTAAGAAATTATATGAACAATAATTGTATTTGAATATTTAGCTACTCTGTTCATTACTGCTTTCCATACTCTTAAAATCTTTTTCTTTTAAATGTAAATTCCTTAGTATACATATACAGAGGCAAGCTTAACTCATATTTAATTATTTTGTAAGCTAAAATAATGGTTTGCAATAAAAAAATCCAAATGATAGAAGAAGAGACTTCTTATTTTCTCCCTTTTCAGCTTCAATATATGAATCTGTTTGTAAATTGATCTAAGTATGACGGTTCTACTACAGTGCTGAAATAACCTTAATACTAACATTTATATGACCAAGTCCTGAAGTGGCCCCCAAAGTTGCAGTGAAAAGAATAGATGAAGAAAATAAACAGGTAAAGTACAACAGTAGAAATAAAAAATTACAACAAGAGAAGAAAGGAAGAGTTTAAAAAAATCCACTCTTTTTCCCCAGATCCTAGGCAAATTTTACAACAGTTTTATAATGGCTACAAAACTGATCATGAAATCATAAAATCCTTTGTGATACAAGTGATATGATCTACTCGTTATTTTTCCTCTTTCAAGGTATTCAATGAATCCTTGACAAAGTTCTCAGAATTTCAAGGAGTAGTACCTGATTTTCTACTGTTTTGGACCTTTTTAATCATTTGCAGGTGTGAGGATGAGTGTAAAACACTACTATTCTGATTTGGTAACATTCTATATTCATTTATATAACTGTCGGGCTAGCACGGACCATGAGAGGCCATCCAGTCCAGCTTCCTGTGCCAACTGGCAGATGGCACAGGCCTTTACAGGGATTGGCCTGGTCACATGTATACATAAGAGTTCACCAAAGGGTGGTATATGTGATCTCTGCTGAGAGCCAGTAGCCCACTGGTCCTCATAATCACTGTGAAATATATGTACAAATAATATTTAAGGCATTCAGGATCCATACTGAAAATTATGTACTTATGATCTTGGAGTTAAGGCCGTTCACTAGGAGGTGACATATCTATGTGCTTGTGTCATCCGTGGCCTGTGGCGTTGGGGAGCTGAGCATGGCAGGCACAAACAAGGCTTCCTCTGACTGGTGAAAGTGAGGTGCCTCACAGCCTTGGGTTCTCCCAGGAAGCATCATAGATGGGTTTTCCAGAACCCTTGGAAATCTATTTCAGCGCTTAACTATCCTTACAGTTAGAAACTTTTTCCTAATATCTAACCTAAATCTCTGTTGCTGCAGATTAAGCACATTACTTCTTGTCCTACCTTCAGTGGATATGGAGAACAATCGATCACTGTCCTCTTTATAACAGCCCTTAACATGTCATGCCTACACTATGGGCGCTATAGCAGCACAGCTACCGTGCTATAGCTATGCTGCTGTAGCACCATAGTGTAGCTGTTTCCTACAGGACAGAAGGGTTTTTTCCCCACACTCCTGAGTGCTGTATCTTTGTTAACCTAACTTTAAGTGTAGACCAGGCATGAGACCATGATTATCACCTTGTCGATACATAACCCCACAATAAAAAATTGCAGGACACCTTTTCATAATTTTGTGACTCCTCTTACATAAAGGCATAAAGAAAGGGGAGTCATGACCCCAGGCTGAGAACCGACTCTAGCCTCTCCCTTTCCCATAGTAACAAATAATCCTTTTTGTTATGAAGTTTTGATAGCAAATCCCCTGTAAAAAATTCCTAAGAAGTTTGAGATCCCACCATTGTAAATATGAGATCACACAATAATGCACCTACTGGATAGTCCTTTATAACACAACCTGTTTGTTAGGTAGCAAAGATCTAAAACTATACGATGGGTGAGGAAGAGAAAAGTTTAATTGCTGTATCTTCCTTTTCAAACAAAACCACTCTCCTCAAACAGAACCCAAGTATTTAATATACCATATGGTGTTCTCTTCAAACAAAACCATTCTCCTCTCCTCAAACAGAACCCACGTATTTAATATACCATATGGTGTTTTGCATTCCCATTCTTCTAAATTTATAGGTCAAAACTGAGTATATTTAACAAATTCCATAACTTTTTCACCAATTTTTTTGTACATTTGACAGGTAAAACCAGTCATCCCAGTTGAATTCCTTATCAAATCTGAGTGAAATCAAAAAATTAGAGATTATTTTAATTAGTTTTGAGAGATTGTCTGTAGAGTACTGTGGATAAAGCCAATGTGGTCCTTTTCTTTGAGAAAAGGCATAATAGTTTTCAGATCGACCACTAATAACAATGCAAAAATCTTAACGTTGTTATTAAGCAGTGATGTGCCTTGGTCTGTTTTCCCTTCTTTTGCAATCATTTGTGTGTGAATATTTGTGACTGTAAAATGCATCTAGTAATAGATGAGAGCTAGTAGTGGGCTTGAATACATTGGCTAACAGTGGGTCAACTTTGGAGGTGATAACTTTATAGAGGTTTATGGAAAAATCAATCAGGAGTTTAATTAGTCTTCAGTTGTTTAATGGCACCAGTGATTTCCTGACTTTCATATGAAGTATCCAGTACCTCCTCTTTCTTTCTTGCTTGCTTTCTTTTCTCCAGTTTGTATAGGTGTATAAAATGGTATAGAACCTATCTTATATCTGTAGAATTGCTAGAATTCCCTTTACTTACGTTTCTTTGTTGAGCTATTTTGGAAGGATCTTTTCCTGTTCCCTCGCAGATGCAAAGTCAGGATGTTTCCCTTCAAGAAAAGGTTTGTGTTTCAGTGAAAACATAAAATGTCATGATTATACTGCCATAACGGAACAACTCGGTAAAACTTAACCTCATGTATATAATGCAACTTTATATTGTTTAACTCACTGGAACAACAAAATGCCTTTCACAATTATAGTTGTATACACATCATGACCAGAAAGGAAAATGCTTTACTTACTCACCCAATGGCAATTCACTGCTGCTTCAGGAACTTAACTCCTATAAGATTGTAATTAGAAGCAGTGCTCACTTAAGTCTGAGTTCAGTAAAGCACATAAGCAGTTATTTAACTTTTTATGTGGCAACCCAGTCACCTTTCTGAGATCTTACAACTGGCAATACAGCAGAAGCAAATATGTGTTCTTCTCTTGTCCTTGTGGACTAGATAAACAAGTCCATACAAGTAATTTGATATAAAAGGTACACCGGGAGCTGCAAAACATCTTGCTGCTAGTTATAGACTGCATAGTATGAAACAATTACTAAGCAATGGCTCTGGTGTACAATACTGTATGACACCGATGTCACATCCTGAAGACAGTAAATAAACTATATAAGCGATAGCAAAGAAAACTACAAAGGCATATTATGAAAAGAAAGAGAAAGGGTGGTAAGATAACTGTCACTGCCAGATAAATAGTTCACTTGTATCTCATCCTCTTTTGCAGATATTTTGTTGTTGTTGAAAGGAGAAACAAAGCCTCTTTTTGCCAACAAGTGAAGGGGTCGTGGAATCCCCATACTTTCTTTTCTCTGGCACCAGGGATTCACAAAGAGAAGAACCCCTTTTGGACATGCCCTGAATTTATATTTAAGGCCACTCAACATGACAAGAACTGAAATCAAATCCACCAAACACAAAGGACAATTTGTAATTGGCTTGTACTGATCTCCCAACCATTATCTTGACTCATGTCCTTCAAATCTTTCATTTTGTGGCAGCTGCACCCAAGAGTGTTAACTCCACTTCTGCCAATCTATGGACTGTGTTCATCCACCCTGTCACAGTATCCCAGGGCTGTTCCTGCAACTCTCTATATAGTTAAGTTCAGAGAAAAGTCCTGGTACAGTACTGGGACTTTGTACAAACCTGACTTGTGTGCTGGTTTACAACTGATTTACCCTATAGTATAGATTTCTACTATTATTTAAGACTTACTACCACACTGACGGTACACCCAGCTATATCAATCTGCTATTTGGACATGAAGAAAAATTGAGCTCCCAGAACTGTTAGGTGTGCAATCGCCTAGCAGCAAGACCACTATGACCACAGTCCGAGGTCTCATGGATAAATCGGCTGGTCAGGGCTATGATAGTAAAAGAAACTCTACTGTTCTTTTCATAAACTGGGTTTTTTGGCCGTATTGATGATCCCTTCACACTGGTTTCCATTCCTCCCAAATAAACTTCACTCCCTTGTTCTTAAAAAGAAAAGGAGTACTTGTGCTACCTTAGAGACTAACAAATTTATTTGAGCATAAGCTTTCGTGAGCTACAGCTTACTTCATCGGATGCAACTGTAGCTCACGAAAGCTTATGCTCTAATAAATTTGTTAGTCTCTAAGATGCTAAAAGTACTCCTTTTCTTTTTGCGAATACAGACTAACACGGCTGCTACTCTGGTCCCTTGTTCTTGTAACTGGGTGTTCTGACTGTATTTGTTCTATGTCACTACTTGTACAAATTATACCATATTATTGAAAGGATTCTGAGACCGAAAGGCACCCAAAAATACATGAGCTCATGAAACCTGGAGACACCCTGCAGAAAACCCAATGAATAGATGACACTGTTGCCTGTGAACAGATGATGCCATAGACAAGGTCAGTGCTATTCCAACAGAAGGACCTGATCGCTCCTTATACACAAGGCAGGTGCCATCTAGTGGAATAGGGATTACACTGTAAATAGAAGAGTGCATGCAAGCATGCGCATGTGTGCACGCTCGCATGCACACAAGAGGCTTAGCAAAATAGAGATAAGATATTGCTGGATATAGATATTACATACATATATATATATATATATATATATATATATATACACACATACACACACACTTTTTAAAATTCAAAATCCTCATTAAGCACACTGTATCTTACCTTTTATTTATCCTAACTTATTTATGGAGGCAACATATTGAAAATGTGGATGTTGTAAAATTCCATGGGTATGAGAGTCAGAGAACGCGCGTCTGACCTGAACCTTTGTGAGTGAAGTGAACAATAATAAAATGTGTATTTCTTTGGTGACTAGAACATAGAAGAAGATAACAATAGTTTTACAACGAGCATCTCTCTGCTTAGAATGTGTGTAATCTCTACAAAGGGACTTTTCATTCAGAGGAACTTTTAAAAGAGAATTTGTAGAGTAGGTATTATCTAACGGAAAAAGAAATCCATTAAAGTGATGCAAAGGAAAAGCAAATCATGTTCTCTCAATATCTAGACCAGTTAGGATGCCAGTTATTGATTTAGTCTGGGGTACAGAAATACTAAATCTTCCTCTGTATTCATGGCACAATATATATTTTGCAACTCCGCTTATGATGATTTAGTTTCTATATATTTTTTAAATCACCCCATTTAAAAATATAAGAATTCTTCTGTTGACCTAGCTTTGTCTATAGTGTGGATTAGAGTAACCTAAGTATGTCACACAAGGTGTGAAATTTTTCACAGTCCTGTGTGCCATAGATAGCTTGTCCTAAGTTTTAGGTGTAGGCCAGGTTAACTGGCTTCTTAGATAGAACCAGCTAGTTTGCTGATCAGGTTGTTTCTTATCTTTATTTTCAGTGAGGTGTTGTAAGGTGTTCCTTGAAAGACAAGGTATGGTCCAGTGTAACACCTAGATACACAGACATTAAGTCATGGTCCAGCCTGTGTCCATTCAGGAAGGTGTTAAGTTGTTTACTGACCTTTATGTGGTATAGATGTAACCAGGAGTATAATGCAATTATGTTCCTGTCATATACCCTGTAAGTACCCTGCTTCAGCAGGGAAAACCAAAGCAGCAACTAGCAAGCCATATCTCTCAGACCTTGGCCAGCATGGACTCTCAAACAATCCCACATTAGATTCCCACAATGACCCCCGCCGCAGCAGCCACCGAGTTGGGCTGGGAAGGAGTGAGGTCTCTCTCCCGCCACAGAGCTGGGGCTGGGAAAGAGGGCCATCTCTCCCCAGCAGTCGCAGCCCTGGAGCTGGGGAAAGTCACCTCTTTCTCTGGCCACCGCAGCCCTGCATGTCCCAAATTCCCCCCACCCCCTCTTCTCACCCCAATACCCCCTCCCACCTACCCCCTATTGCCCCCGAGGCCACTACCTCACCTTACATGTGTGTCTTCCAGAGTCCAGGCACCTAATTAGTGGAGCCATGCCTGCGCAGCTCCACTAATTAGGTGGGTGGCCCTTCATTCTCTCATGTGCGGCTGCCCAGGTGCGCACCTTAGAGGGAACTATCTGTGGACCACCTGAATGGAGCTTGCGGACCACAGTTTGAGAGCCTCTGATCTAAACCATCCCTGACAGGTGTTTGTCTAACCTGATCTTAAAAACCTCCAGTGATGGAGATTCCACAACCTCCCTAGGCAATTTATTCCAGTGCTTAACCACCTGACAATTAGGAAGTTTTTCCTTATGCCCAACCTAAACCTCCTTTGCTGCAATTTAAGCCAATTGCTTCTTGTCCTTTCCTCAGGGGTTAAGAAGAACAATTCTTCTCCCTCCTCCTTGTAACAACCTATTATATTCTTATTGTATTACTAATAGAAAGAATTTTAAATATCAATTTATTTTTCATTATTTTTATATTGTTGACTTCTGTCTGTCTCTCAACTTGGGCAATGAGACCAAACTAGTCCTTTTTCACTGTTGTTCATAGGGTGCTTCTAGTCAATTTCCAGTATTGCCAACACCAAGTGTTTAAAAATCATGAGTCAGGCCTCTAAAAATTGGCTTTAAATCAGGAAATTTTAAAAAAATCAAGTTCTATTTATTTGCCTTCTCATTTCTGACCCTTTAGGGTTCACTTGGATCACATTTTCAAACTTTTCTTTGCAGCCCTAAGGACGAGCACCATTTTTGTTTTTAAGAACAAGCTGAGATTCTCATGTAATCAAGGGACTCCCAAGAGCTGGGATTTTAGGAGAATACCAAGTATTAAGAGACTTGCATAAAATCATGAGACTTGGCAACACTGAATTCCACTTGCAGGGGTTCTCATAAACTAATGTAGCATAATAATTGGGATGCAAACACTTCAATAGAATGTTAATTTTCACTAAAATATAAAAAGGTAGAAATATTTCTATTTCTATTAAGTATTGTAAAAGATTTATTCAACTTAAGTTTGTACAATCTATAGATTAGTCAGACAATAGATTGAAAAGCCCCCTTCTGAACTCTTATAGCCTTAGTTAATTTTTTTTTTAACTCAGTCTGATGGGGTATACAAACTCAAGTCAGGAAGTGGTTAACGGGCTGTTGGGGACATACTCAGTCCTACCCTGTGACACCTGAAGTAGGTGTCAGGCTTTGAGGGAGGAGCTAAAAAAGGGGAGCCCAGTTCAGTTGGCTGGCTGGCTGGGAGGGAGAGGCCAGACCAGACCAGACCAGACCTTACCTTACCTTACCTTGATCTCTCACTGTAGAACAGAAGGCTGCTGCAGGACCTCCCTGAATGACAAAAAAAAACTTATGGGCTAGAAGTCACAAATGGTATGTCTACACTGCAGTTACACACCAGCTGCATAGCCTGTAGTGCCATCTGATTCAGGCTCATTGGGCTTGGGCTAAAGGGCAGAATCCCACAGCCCAGGCTTCAGCCCAAGCCTGAACATCTACACAGCAATTAAACAGGTCCTTAGCCCAAGCCCTGGGAGCCCAAGTCAGCTGGCACGGGCCAGCAGCGGGGTTTGTAATTGTAGTGTAGACATACGCCCAGGGATTTAGGTGTTGCAATGTTCAGTGTTGCTTTTAGGGGTCTAGAAATTCACTGGGATTCACAAAGCGTGAAGTACGTGCTCAGGCTCCTTATATGATTAATAGGGAGAGAGAGAGGCACCCAAGAATAGGATTAAAAAAAAATCCAAGATGGCAGGTAGCTCCCTGCCTAATCTAGCCAATGGGAGATGCCCAAGAGGGAGAGGGGTGTTCTAAGCACTGCCCCATTAGGCAGTTAGGCACCTCCCTGCAGCCTAGATTTAGGTGCTTATCTCAGTTTAGGGTTCTCAGCCGTGAGCCTTCTCTTAAATAGCGACCGGTACCAGGAACTGGATCCTGGGTCTCCCACCTTCCAGATGGCAACACTAACTACCAGGCTATAGACTCATTCTCTCTGGCCCAGTGACTATTTAAATATTTATCCAATGTGGAAAAATGACAACAGGAGAGATTAAGGGAGTCTCACATCAGACTATCTCATAGCCCAGCAGTTAGGGTGTTCGCCTGAGAGGTAGCAGATCCTTATTCAAATCCCTTCTTCTCATCAGGTAGAGGGGAACTTGACCTAGGGTCTTCCACGTCCCAGGTGAGCACTCTAACCACTAGGCTAAAAGTTATGAGAGCAGGCCTCCTTTCCCCCGCACCCCAGACGTTTTGTTTGGAGCTAAGCGGCCTTTGAGCACATCTTCCACATTGGGCCCTGCAGATGAATAAGGCAGAGGAGCACCACTCTTCCCTCTTCTCCCCTCAGTTTATGAATCTCACCAGGGTTTAGGCATCCATATGCCTAGAGTGAGGCAGCAGTGTGCACTCCCAGAGCAGAAATTTAGGTGCCCAGGGAACTTTTACAGCATATATTTAGATGCAGAGTGAGTGTAGGCACCTACAGGGTTAGGTGGCTGCTGAGTGGGGTTTTCGGGAATGCCAATGACACCTGTATCAGTGCCTGAGGAGTCTAAGTCCCTTTGTGACTCTAACCCTATGTTTCTTTTTGTTGACCTTGGACTTTGTGGGCCCTGGAAGGGGTGGAACTGTTATGTGATCTAGCTGGAGGACTAAGTCGTCTCAGCCTGGAAGGTATGGGAGGCTGGGGACAGCAGCCAAAGCCTAAGAGGGAAATGTAGGCTGTGCGATGCTATAAAGGGCGTGCTTGGGAGGGCATGTGGCCATGCTCAGCTTCTGTCTATCTTATATTGTGCTTATCGCTGTGCTAATTTTCAAAGTGCCCATAACGAACTTGAGAATGGATTTGACTAAACGTAAGCCAACTTTTGGGAAGTTAGTGTTAAAAAAAATCTTGACCTTGGGAAGAAAGCTTTTAATTCCTAAATTAATCCTGGCACAATCTTTATTGTTTACTTCGTCTCTAGCAGACTTACTGTAACTCTGTTTATCTGAAAATAAAGGTGTTTACATCATAGGTGTATATTTTAACACATTCCATATTTAAAGGAAAAGGTCCTATACAGAAATAGTGTGCCTAAAAACTTGAATCAACAATCATTAACTCCCACTTCGTTACTCTAAACTCAACCACAGTAGGACAGGAAAGTTCAAAGTTACAACTTCACATTGCTGCCAAAATACATGAGTCCCATTTCTTTGGATTGAGGCAGTTAAATCCCACTGTGATGATAGAGTTCAGGCTGCAAGAAAAGTTCAAGTTGGGCTGACTCTGCAGTACCACCCTAGAATACAATGTGCAGTATCTATTTTGTATTCCTCAAAGCTGGGAATTTATAGCAAACACTGCTTTTGGGAACAGTGTTAGCAGCTCAAAAGCTGCAGTATAAAGTAGCCTCTTAGTAACTCTTCGCTAATACCACAATGCAAACAGATAATAACGTAGTATCTTGCTTGCTCATCTGAAGTGGTTTTAGAATTGTCAGATTTAAAATAGAGTAAATAGCTATATTGTTAAATCTCATGGTTAACTATTTAAAACTTAAACACAAAAACTAGGAGCAGAAAAACTTTGTTTTTTAAGAAATAGAATACCTGTAAAATTATGCACATTATCTTAAATAAACAATCTACCTGTAAAGCAGAGAAAATGTTTTAAATTGTTGTAATTTTTTGTCTAAATAGGCAGTAGGATGCCCCCACCCCATGAAAATTAGTGTATCTAACTGTTAAAACAAAGGACTGAGAATCATAAATCTTGTGATCTCTAGTCCCAGCTCAGACGCAGGGCCTGATCTAAACCCCAGTGAATCAATACCTGAATCAGGCTATTGTTGTGTTACCTTTGGTAAACCACTTAACCTTGCTATGTGTCAGTTTCACCATCATGTAAAAAGGGGATAGTTATACTTGCCCACTTTTGAAAAGTGCTTGAGATTTCATCTTGAAGGTGCTATCTATTTTCAAAGTTAAAACCTTGTTTAATTCCACACCATTGTCAGAACCAGAGCCAGACTGAGGCAATCCAGCTGTCCTAGGCACACCACAACATAGGGACCTGCACTGTGACTTACCACATGGCCCCACTTTTGCCATGTCCCCCTCCAGACGTAGTAGCAGGGACTCCACCTTACCTCCCAGAGAGGCAAGGGTAGGGACACAGGTCACTCCTGCTCTCCCCAAAAGAGCAACAGCAGCGCCCCGCTTCCTAAAAAGAGAGGAAGGAATGGCAGCAGCCAGGCCTCTAGTATTTACCCCAGCAGCTGTGGTGAATCTGCTTGGATGAGTGGGCCAGGCTGCGGCACTGTCTTCTTACCACACACAACGTCCTCTGTTGGGGTGGTATTTGCTAGAGTCCACACAACAGAGATAACAGCCTATTATGATATAAGGGGCAGTTCAGACCCCTCAGCTATTGTTTCAGGCTGCCTGAAGATACAGACAGATGTCATGGCATTGGCTACACTTGACTCTTGTTTTCAAGTTTTTCTTCTCAACCATGAGGGCTAAAAATTTTTTTTTTAAAGCTGAAATTCTCACAATTATGTAACTCCAAGAGACAGAGCTCTAGGCATGAGCCTGTAGTACCAATTTCTAAATCTGTCCCTTGCCAAAACTAATCTCGTCTTCTGGCACTAATAGGATTTGAGAGCACACAGCACATCACAAGATCAGGACTGTTGAATTGGCAGTAAGGATGTACTGGCTATGCCCAACCATACTGAGAAAGCCCATTTGCTGGATGGATCACATAAACCATTCATAATGGCACTAAACTGAGGTCAGACTATGGTTCTTAGTCTAAAAATGTGTTACTGAAAAAACAGAATAAAAACGATTTTTCATTTCCTTTAAATATGTTCTTAACCGATAAAATGAGCCAGATACACCAAACGTGAAACCCAAAAAGGAATTCATCTTGACTGGGGCAGAAAAAGACATCACTAATTACTCACCTGCAGGGTTTCTGATGCAGAAGGTCCTACGTGTAGAGACTACTGAGGGGAAGCACTTAAAGAATGCATCTCCTTGCCCAACCTGATTCCTAGCCTGGCTCCTTACAGCTTTTCTTCATCACCAGCTCTCCTCTTGATGAGAGTATTGCTACTTGAGCACTCACCAAGTTTTACAGCAGTGCATGCCAGTGTAAATCCTGAATCACAACAATGCTTGTAAAACTGATCTTTAATATATCAGATGGGTGTACAGTGGGGTTCTTGTGTGTGTTTATCATGTGGTGTGTGCACAGAATGGGCTGATAAGGGTGAACAACGTGTCAGTGTGTGTTGCTAGCTGCCATCCCTAGGGCTAAGAAGAGCCTCATATGTGTCCTCTGGTCAATGCATGAAGTCTGGGTGGTCCTAGACTCTGTTGTCCCTTCCAGTTGCCACTCCTAGAGTTATGAAGGGTATCATCTCTTGAGCATTCAGCCTGGGTGGCCGTGTCCTCTTCATGCACTTCCAGAATTCTCTGCAGATCCCCACCCGTTTTTTTCCAAACAACGCCTCTATAACCAGGTGACTTTCCTAGTTATTCTATGAAACAGTCTATGCAACACATGTAGGGTCAATATTCAGCCCCTTCCTGGGATTCAACTTTGTTAAGAAACAAATCCCAGTTTACACAACATAAAAACCAGTCCCAAGGCTTGGCTATTCAGCCCTTCTCCTAAATTCATGATCTGCTTCCTTCTTTTGATTACCTCCAGCTGGAGGTCCCTCCCTCCAGGCCTGATATTGCTGGCAGGTATTGTTGGGTGGGGCCATTTTCAGCCCCATATCCAGGACAGATTATTAACCTTCTCCTTCCCAGGTGCTGTGTGGGTTTGTTTACTTCCTCTCACTCTCATTTATTCTACTGCACAACAGACATGTCCTTAGGGCTGCAGTTTCTGAGTGATGTGATTATGTCTGAGTCTAAGATTTGGCTTACACTTAAAAGTTATATTGGCAGAGCTACATCAGTCATGGGAGTGAAGAACACACCCCTGACCTACATAGTTATGCCTACCAAACCCCCAGTGTAGATACAGCTATGTCAATAAGTGTGCTTCTGCCGATGTACCTTACATTGTGCAGAGAGGGGGCGTTCCTACACTGACAGAAAAACTCCGTCTGTTGTTGTAGGCTGTGTCTACACTAACAGGCTATGCCTGCATAGGGTCTGTAGTGCAGATATAGTCTAAGCTTTCATTTTAAAAGACAAAATTGCTAGCCTTTGTGGTTATGAAAAACTTGAAAATGTAATTTCCAGTGCAATTATGTCTACTTGAGTCTTCAGGCAGCCTGAAACAACAGCTCTCGTTACCTCAATGGTCTTTTAACACCAACTCCCACAGCTTTGGGAAGCCCCACATCACCTGAGGTCTGTGGGTGGCAGGAGAAGACTACAGTAGAATCCACCCAGATAGCTATACCTTGGCTGCTTTGCTAAGTGCTGAGGGCCTCTTGATGTCACTTGTGACTGTCCAGGGGGCAGAGCAGATTCCTGTTGCTCCTCTTCCTTCACAGGAAGGAGTGAGTACCTGTCACTGACATTCTAAGTGAGGGTGAATCCAAGGCATGGGGTGTGGCCAGGTGTGCCTCAGGCACTGAATTGTCTCAATCCAGCAATGATTTAATTAGAATCATAGAATTGGAAATGCAGGGCTAGAAGGGACTTTGAGAGGTCATGTAGTACATCCCTCCATGCTGAGGGAGGACCAAGTTGTGTAACATTTTGACTTTATGATACCTTTGACAGACCACATAATCATGGTACTTATTTACTGCCATCACCGAAGGACTGGAAAAATAACCCCCATTACACAGATTTCAAAGAGGTGCTAGTGTATGGGCTTTAAAATTATTTAGCTTTAAAAAACTGACGGGGGGGGGGGGGGAAATAGTGTATCTTGAATTCAGCATTTAAACAAGACATTTTCATGTAAGTGAATTTCCAAGGGTACACTGTATATTTGATATCTGTATAAATTGGTAATTGTAAAATGTTTTAGGACTTTCCAGACAGTTGTTAGTGACAGTCTTGACGATCTTGGTTTCTATTGTTTACTGATGTTAAGGTGTTACTTCTCGTTTGTGCTGGATTACTTTGCACAAAACTGTTGATTGTAGTGGGGAGGGAAGGGGAGTTGGCAAAAAGTAAACCTTTACAACATAAAACTTGTTAGCTGAATAGCACTTTTAATTTAAAAGAAAATTAGTGTTACAATTCTGTGAATTTTCTTTCTGAATTAGTGATATTGGAGCCTGCCAGTAGGCAGCATCCTGTTTTGTTTCTATGACGAGTGTGCTTAAGAAAGAACTCTTGCTAACCGGCAAAAGCACTTCTATGCTGGTATAACTTTGTCTACACCTAGTGCTTTTGCCAGTATAGAAATGAAATAAAAACACATCCCTAAATGACATTACTATACCATCAAATGTTTACAGTAAAACCTGACCTAAGTTAAATAATGCTTCATTTGAAATAGATCCACATTAAAATGAACTATTTGGGCTTGAATAAGAATCTTGTATATGCTGATCTTCTTCTCATGCTGCTGGTGGCTGCAAACATAGGTGCTTTGAGATGACGTTTTTGAGAGATGGGCTAGACTCATGCTAATCACAGATATCTTCCCCTTATTCCAGAACTGAGACTCTTGCATGGAAGGCTCTAAGGATTATCAAAGGAACCAGTTGGGCTATTATTTAGAAACTTGATGGATCAGAACAGTTTATCAAGGGGCTGGAAAACAAATATAAAAATGTTGGGCTACGGGCTGATAAAGACCTGTCAGTTTTCCCCCTTTGGGATAAGGAAGACTAAGAGTGATCAAGGGAAGCACTCATTTCAAGTCTGATCCAAAGTGCTTTCCCAGAGAAAACCATCATTACAGATAATGGAATTTTCGCCTGATCTAAAGCTTGCAGCAGCAGACCTTTGGAAGTCCCCATCCCCCACCCACGCTTTTTTATTTTTTTTGTGAGATGAAGGATTTTACTTGTATGTTGTGTGGCAACACATTCAGGGTCACATTTTCAAGGGTGTGTGGGAGTACAGAGTGGGGGGATGGAAGAGGACCCACTTAAGTGCATTTGCAGGAGTCCACCTGCAGTGGACAAGCAAAGGGAGGAAATGTGTATGCAAAGAGGTGGACAGATATCCGTTTACATGGCTGCATTTACACACGCTGTGCAATCACGGCAACAATTCATGATTTTATGCAAAACGCAGGTATCCATTTGCCATTCCCCTCCCCCCTTGGTGAAAAGATGGAGATAGGCAGACACGTGTGTGTGTGTGTGTGTGTTAATGAAACACTAGCTGTGTCACCCATTGACTAGGGTTACCATACGTCTGTATTTTCCCGGACATATCCGGTTTTTTGGTTCTTAAATCGCCGTCCGGGAGGAATTTTTAAATATCTAAAAACGTCCAGGATTTTGACATTATTATTTTCCCCCTTAGCTCCCAGTGCTTGCGCCGCAAAACAGCTGTTTTGCACAGCTGGGAGGGAGGGGGGAGGGGGGAGACTGCGGTACGCTGGGGTGGAGAGCTCTCTGTGTGCTGCCGGCCCCTGCAAGCCCTGCTCTGCGTCTCCAGCAGCTCCCACTGGCGCTTTTCCCAGCCAATGGGAGCCACGGAGCTCGTGCTTGTGGTGGGCGCAGCACGTGGAGACCCCTCGGCTGCCCCGATCCTAGGAGCCAGAGGGACCTGCGGCAGGAGGGGCGAGTAGGCAAGCGGGACAGGTGAAGAGGCGAGCGGTGAGCCAGCAGCAGGTGGGGGGGAGTGCGGTGAAGAGGTGAGCAGGGAGGAAGCCAGCAGTGGGCGGGAGGGTGAGGAGGTGGGTGGGGAGGGGTGGGAGCCAATGACAGGCAGGGAGGGTGAGGAGGCGAGCAGCGAGGGAGCCAGCAAGGGGCGGGAGGGGGAGGAGGCAGGTGGGGAGGGGTGAAAAGGCCAGTGGTGGGCAGCGGGGGTTGAAGAGGCAAGCGGTGAGGGAGCCAGCAGTGGGTGGGGGTGAGGAGGCAAGTGGTGAGCCAACAGCAGGCGGGGGTTCTCACGGCGGTATGGGGGTTTCTGGCAGGAGAATGAGGAGGTGAGTGGCAGGTGGGAGGAGGCGAGCAGTGGGTGGGGGACTGGGGAGAGATGCAGCAAGCCAGCGGCAGGCCACAGAGCGAAGAGAGGTGCGGTGGCGGGGCCAAGTGGGGAGAAGGTGGGACTTGGGGCAGAGTGGGGGCGGAGCATGGGAGGACTGTGGGCGGGGCCGACAGCACCCTAATGCATCACAATATTTTACTGTTGTGATCTGGTCACCCTAATATATACTCAATAGAGACGACACGTAGTGCACAGCATATATAACAGTATAACAACACATTAATACAACGTGAGTTTGTAGATACTGCTGCAAATACTGCTGCCACTGAGCACCTCATGCCGAAGTCAAGCCTAGGCTTAAGCGTGGGCATCAAGCACCCTGGCTTCTCCACTCCATACCCAGCGGCTCTCGGTGCGCCAAGATCAACTGGCGCCTGATCCGGCCGGAAGCCCCAGCTCCGGCTGGAAACTGGATCCAGCCCATTGCTGGCTCCGGTCCGACCACTTCTAATGATTAAGCAACAGGGCTGGCTCTAGCGGTGGTCCAGCAGGGCCCCATCACCCTGGCCCCCAACATCCAGGCCCGCCCCCGTCGCGACGCAGCGCCCGCTCAGCCACCAGCTCGGCGCTGAGGGCGGCAGAGAGCGAAGCCAAGGGCGCGAAAAAACTACGCATGCGCGTTCGGAACCTTGGAGCAGTTGAAAACGGAGCTAACCTTCCAACCCTTTCTCCCCACCGGTTCCTCTTTTGCTGTCCGTTAAACTGACGTCGTTGTCATCATCGCGCTGCGTCCTTCATTCTGCGGTTCCCGGCGCCGCCCGCGCACGGTCAAGGGGGGGGGAAGCGCAGGCTAGTTTAATGTGGTTGGTTCACGGCAACTTTTTTTTCTAGAGCGGGCGGGCAGATGGGGTGCAACCTCCTCCCCTAGGCCCAGACCGGCGACCTGCGCCCCGAGCATGGCTTCCAGCAAGCGCAAGGAGCCGCTCCCGGCGGCGGCGGCAGCAGCATCTCGGGTCCTGGAGCTGGAGGAAGAGCTCAGGAGCTTGGCTGAGGAGCTGAGTCAGTGCCAGGTACCAGCGAGAGGAGGTCCGCCCGGCCCTGGGCAGGGCTGCGGGGGGCCAGTGCCCCACAGAGCCCCCCGCCTCAGCTGGGCAACCCCGGTTCTTCCTCCCCTGCCCGGCCTCCTCCGGGTCGGGACCTTCGCGCCCCGCCCCGCAGCCGGGGCGCGCATCCTGCTCGGGCTGCCTTGGTCCTTGTCCGCCGCTGTAGCCTGGGCTAGGCAGGCCCGGAGCCACCCTGCGGCCGGCCGGCCTCTGCCCCACCTCTTTGTGCCTGGGCCCGCGTTCACCCGCCTGCTCCACCCCGGAGCTAGCTGCATTTCGGGGGTGCCGACTTACTCTCCCCCCCGCTGGCCCTGCGGGCTGCCCCCTGTCGCCTGCTGGAAAGAGGCGCCCGGCATGCCCCCGCCCCAGGTTCGGAGCTACCCCTGCCTCCTTCGGGGCTGCCTCCCAACCAGAGCGACGAGTCCCGCGTGCGGTTGTGACAGCAATTTGGTTGCACCGTTTCGGTCCTTGAGTGAAGCCGCTTTGGCTTAAAAGCGAGGGTTTGTGGCACATTTGTCAGGCTGTTCCTTGACATGCAAAGGGTGGCCTGCTGTCAATTCCCTTACTGAATAACTGTCCAAACGCTACAGAAAGCAGGGATGATGCATCATATAGAGACCCTTGAGTAGAGTCTTGACAGTTATAGTTTAATCGCTTCTGTTTGGTAATAGGCACATTTAATGAAAATGAGGAAGTCTAAGACCTTACTACAGCACTCTGCTATAAATATTTGCCAAACAAGAGGATTTTGGCAAGAGGGCTTGGCAATGGGGCCGTTGGGGTATTAGTTCTCTGGCATGTTTTTTCCCACTCCTTTTGCAGAACTTGGCCTGGTTGGGTCTCTCCAGGCCCTTGTTAACAGGGTCAGGAAGGTCACAGGGGGAGAATAAAGCATCTCTGTTAGATCCTGTGGATGTTAATGTTGCTGAAGCAGTATTTATATCCACCACTTCTATGCCCCCCAGATGTAAGACTAGACAGCTAATGGAAGCATGGCTTCTCACTGAGCCTTATTGTGTGGGAATAATCCATGAGCGTAGCTATGTGGAGGCACAGGACACCCACAGATCTTGGGATCCTCACTCATTGCCTAAATGATGAAGGGAGAGTTAAATAAGCTCTTCTGATAGTGAAAACTCACTGAGTTTTCTCCTTCCCTCCACCTATGGGGGAAAAAATTCACTAAGAGAAGACTCTATGCACTAACTTGTTGGCTGAAGAGGAATTATAATATTGTTAAAGTGAGTTATATCTGTAATGCACTTCACTTGAGTTCATTAAAATTGATTATATTCACATCAGAATAGAACAAATTGAGTTTCTTTTTTAACTAATTTATTTAGAAAGTTTTAACAGGTTTACAAATCATTGCCATGAAAATATCAGAGACAAAAAAAAATTACAACAGTGAGGTTTTGTTTTGAGAAACATTATACAATAATATAGTCAGATCTCTTTATTTAATAGGGTGTTTTCATGTTACACACTGAACATCTTTACACTACCTACAACATGTTGATAAATTGAGTTTCTAATCACATTGGAAGGTGTAGCTAGATATTAAAATAACTAGGCATATGTCTACAGCAGTTGGGAGTATGTGTCTGTGCACTGGTAGACAAACGTGCTAGCTCGGCTTGACCTAGCGCACTAAAATAGTGTGGTCACAGTGGCTAGCCCTAGTACAAACTCGCCCGACATCCTGGGTATGTATTCGGGTGCCTGTGCCACCACAGTCACACCGCTGTTTTTAGTGCACTAGCTTGAGTGGAGTTAGCACAGGTAGACAGATGCGTTGGGAAGCACACTTTCAGCTGCTGTGGAGACATACCCTGTAGTCATTCAAAAGCACAAATGGTAGTGAGACACCTAATTCCCACTAACAGCCGTGTTAGTCTGTATTCGCAAAAAGAAAAGGAGTACTTGTGGCACCTTAGAGACTAACCAATTTATTTGAGCATAAGCTTTTGTGAGCTACAGCTCACTTCATCGGATGCAAACTACTACATGCCACAAGGGGCCACAGCAATGGTTCCCTCAACCCACCCAGCAATATTGTTAACCTATCCAACTATACTCTTAGCCCAGCAGAAGCAGCTGTCCTATCTCGGGGCCTCTCCTTTTGCCCCTCCACCCCCACGAACGTGTATCATGTATAAAAAGATCTTCTACACTTTCCACAGTATGCATCCGATGAAGTGAGCTGTAGCTCACGAAAGCTTATGCTCAAATAAATTGGTACCACAAGTACTCGACACTGGTGAGGCCTCATCTGGAGTACTGTGTCCAGTTTTGGGCCCCACACTACAGGAGGGATGTGGATAAATTGGAGAGAGTCCAGCGAAGGGCAACAAAAATGATTAGGGGTCTAGAGCACATGACTTATGAAGAGAGGCTGAGGGAGCTGGGATTGTTTAGTCTGCAGAAGAGAAGAATGAGGGGGGATTTGATAGCTGCTTTCAACTACCTGAAAGGGGGTTCCAAAGAGGATGGCTCTAGACTGTTCTCAATGGTAGCAGATGACAGAACGAGGAGTAATGGCCTCAAGTTGCAATGGGGGAGGTTTAGATTGGATATTAGGAAAAACTTTTTCACTAAGAGGGTGGTGAAACACTGGAATGCGTTACCTAGGGAGGTGGTAGAATCTCCTTCCTTAGAGGTTTTTAAGGTCAGGCTTGACAAAGCCCTGGCTGGGATGATTTAACTGGGAATTGGTCCTGCTTCGAGCAGGGGGTTGGACTAGATGACCTTCTGGGGTCCCTTCCAACCCTGATATTCTATGATTCTACTCCTTTTCTTTTTGCTAATTCCCACTGTAAGTCGTTGGGAGTTAGACATGTAAATTTCTTGCTTCACAGACAACAGATTATATATTCATTCATTTACTTGTAGTAAATACATTCCCACTCCTCTCTTGTTGAGTTCATTCCAGCTGTAGTCAGGTGAACACCAAAATGAGATGTTTATTACCATATCTATAAACAGACACTTGTACTACACTCAGCTCCGAGCAGAACGGTTCATTCAAATGCTTTTCCCCAAGTGGGACAAGAGAACGGAATGGAAGTACTTTGAGTATTGTCCCATCCCTTTGGGGAACCAGAAGGTATGCTTTACAACTACAGTATGGTGAATAGAGGAACATCTGAATTTTCATTTAGGTAGTCACATACTCTTAAAGCTGTAAATCTATGTGGCAGAAGTTTAAAGTTTCTGTTTTTTCAAATCTCTTCACAGTTTGCATATAATATGTAGGTCTGACTTTTAAACAATGAGTATATAGTTGTCTTAAAGAAAATTGAATATAAGAATGTAATCAGGTAGGTTTCTGACATAAACTGGGCAAGTTTTCTGCCTCTCCTCCTCAGCAGTACACTTGGTGCTTGGTGAGCTGGGGCTCCCCAATCTGGTGGGCTGCCATGTAGTTGGGACTCCTCGTGCTGGTAGGCTCCCTAGGAGAGCAGTACTTTATGTCCAGAACCGTGATATGTTCCCACAGCAGGAACATTTCAGTGTTTGTGAGACTAAATATTGATTTCAGTTCCATGGAAAACTTTAAGGTTTTGGGTTTTTGTTGCCATTTGAGATCAAATATTTTCAAAAACTCTTGCATTTTGTTATACAGAACTGAAATTCAGTTTCCCAGCTAGTTCTAATCCCAACACTTCCCAGCCATACCTTCTCGTCAGGTCTGAGTCACCTATCAGTTCCAGGTACTCTTGAGCCTCCACAACCCTTTCACAAGGGTCAGGGTGACTTGTATTAGGGGTTCACATGTCCTCCCAGGCAGTCTTTATCCTCACCTGATGAAACCTAACAGCTGCTGCTGCTGTTCCCTTTCAGGTCTCCCAATGGGAGTACTCTGGATACTCCCTTTTCTCTTCAGGTAGGGAGGTAAAGGTGTCTGTCTCTCTGTGACTCTACAGGGAGATAGGACCTGCCTATTCTGCTGTCCCTATCCCACCAAGCCTTGATGTAATCCAGTCTCCATCACGTGATATGGGAGGAAACTAAACATAGATGCAGTGTGACCACCCCAGTTGTTTAAAAATCATTAATTAGTCTTCCTCCAAAATCATGAGATTTAAAAAAACTCCAAACCCTTTAATACATTTTGGATTCTTTTTATTCGCCTTCTGCTTTATGAGCCTTCAGGGTACATTAAATTCAAACTGTCAGACTCCTCTGCACAATCAGACAGCTAGAAACTTTTCATTTTTTAAAATGAAAACTAAGATTCTCTGGCCATCTCTTGACTCCAGCAATTGGGGCTTGAAGAAGAAGAATAAATATTGTGAGACTCACGATAAAATTGGGAGAGTTGGCAATGCTGCCGGTGATAGCTTGGCCTGGACCTGGGCCACTCCTAAAAGTACCACCATCCTGTGGCAGGGAAAAAAGTTTTTCTGAGAAGTGGCATCATTGCATTGTAATCCAGGATTACTGGATTATCTAAAGTGAGGTGGGTAAAATAAACTAGTAATCCAAAACGCCGATCCTATAGGTGATTTTTAATAATACTCAGAAGATAATTAATCTAGTTGAAGCTATGTGCATGGCTGCTTTTATCACATTTTCATTAACATTCAGAATGTATTATGCAAGGTAATTATGCCTACATTATGTCTGCAAAAAAGCATTGTATGGAGGTCTCTGGTCAGTTTAATGGCTAGCTTTACATTTCAGTGCTTTCCTTTTCCTTTATTCTTGATTCACTTAAATAGTGCTTTTCTTGTAAAGATCCACAAGCTATTTAGGTTCCAAAGACACATGGACTTGGGTGTAACTTTGTTTTTCATTGAGGTTTTACCATTCCCTTTCTATGGCTGGATTGATTTGGGAAGAAAAGGCATGCCAAAGGTCATACAGTGAATTATGACACGTCCGGTCTCTGTTACTTGCTTTAGCTGCTATATTCTGCTTTAGGTTTTTTTATGCGGCTCCCCATCACCTTGGTATCTGAGCTTTTCCTATGTAAAAGAAATAGTAAGAGTGAAATCTTTAGTGGGCTTCTTGGAGTCTCCAGATGTTTTCTATATGAAAAACTCTGACTAGGGTATTTTTTTCTTGTTGTTATGTGGGCTTGGATATTTTGGTTGATTTGTTTGTGCCATAGGTTTGTATCTATTTCTGTGGGCAGAAAGTGCCATTGCGGCAAGTGTCATTTTTGCTTGGGCAGGAAAGCTTTTTTGAAGTGGAAGGATTTGCCATGCTTGGTGAAGATGGTCAGGTTCATGATTTGCTAACTCTGTGAAAGTTAGTTCTATATCCTTATTGCCTTGGTTGAGAGTGCTATTTCTCTGGCTTTCACGTGCTTCATCCTGGGTTTTGTGATCTGCGTTGTTCCGGAGGAGCACAATTGTCGGGGGCAGTTCATACACGGGCAGTTTGGTCTTTCACATAGATATGTTTTGAGCTATTACTTGCTTTGAAGATTAGGCCCATGGCCTTGAACTGTCATCTGAAGTTGACTAGAAGCCTCTGGAGATACTTGAGCACGAGCCGTATGAGCTCACAGCAGCTTGGACCATGGAGAGAAGTATTACAATTCTTTCTGCAAAGATAG
Source organism: Natator depressus (assembly GCF_965152275.1). Lineage (NCBI taxonomy): Eukaryota > Metazoa > Chordata > Testudines > Cheloniidae > Natator > Natator depressus. Next base: position 108,509,547 of record NC_134238.1, read on the forward strand.
TCATTCAAAGGCATGCTGCTGGCAGCTCACTTGTTCTTCAGCTAACAGAGATTAGGTGATTCTATTTTTCAGTTCTAAATATCATCTGTTTGTTTTTTTTTTACTTTTAAGTCTTTACAGTGAAGTTAAAATAAAAATGTTTAAACTTATATAACCTTTATATGTAGACAGCTTTTGTTAATTTGTTCTCCCTGACTGACATGCTGTTTCTACTAAGGATCAATGTGAAGGCCACTCCTTTGCAGTACTGAGACTTTAGGGATGTAAGTGGCTGCAGCTAGGTAGCAGATCTCTCAGTTGTACCACATTACATGGTACTTCCTGCATTGTCTCCTTTATGTTCCTCCTTGTTCCATTGTACTGCGTGATGTCCCACATGGATGATCAGCAGTAGCTGGCTTTTGTGAGGGAAAGAGGCAGAGGCCCTCCAATATCAGATGTGGCCTTTGCTTCTCCATTTCCTTTTCCAAGATTCAGAGCGATGTTCCCTAGGAAGGAGCACAGTCATCCGCTCATAGGCTTTTTAGGCAGGGGAGGGATGAAGAAGTTGGCCTGCTACATTATTCATAGCAGGGGAGGAGAGAGAGGGGATGGAGAAGGTAGTGGAGCAGGCTCAGTTGCTGTGCACTTTACAGGCTAGGAGGTTCCACTCTGTCTCCCTTCTCCTGTCTTGTGAAAAATGTACATGTCTGGCCTTCTCTCTCTGACTTCCCCGCATCCATGCAGGAAAAGAACAGTAATTTCTTGGGGAGCTGGGCTCCTTTTCCCTTCTTCTCAGAGAGGAAAGGGTTGGGGGAGAGAAACCCACACGCACACTTGGTAGTACCTCTTTACTGGAGTATTCCCCTTTTGAAATCCATGGGATTGATTACTGAGTTATAATGGTAGAATTGGTCCCTGTAGCAGACTCTATGATGAGGAGTATTCAGCTATCCCTGAAAACTGACGTGCTTTTCATCTGAAACAGCTGAATATCTAACATAACCCAAGGAGTATTATTCCTCCTTGATACTGTATGTTTGTTAATGGAGGATTTCTAAATTATGAAAAAATTGATAAAATTTATGTCATAACCATCTCAATGATAAAGAACATAAACTCCTCATTGCTGTTGTTTCTTTGAAGTTTTATGAGGAGGTGTTTGAGAAGCATCTTGACCTCTTCTCGTATCAGTTATTTCCTAAACAAAAGTGGGAAAAGTGCCATAAATCTAATAGTTTTCTGCCTGTGTGTCTCACTTATTATTTTTATGTTTTGGTTAGCCCCTTATAATGAAATGTTCTCCTGCCCAGGCCAAGGCTTTTTGGTTTCTTTCTGTTTTTCTTTGTGACAAAAATGGGTTAAACCAAAATACTCAGAGTAGAAAGTTTTGTACTGATCTGAGCATTTCAGCAATTAAGGGCAGGTCTACACTTAAAACCCTGCATTGGCGCAGCTGTACTAATGCAGTTGTGCCACTGTAACACTTAAGTGAAGATGTTGCTAGGCCGACGGGAAAGCTTAACTGCATCTGTCAGTGTTGTTAATCTACCTCCCTGAGAGGCGGTAGCTATGTTGACAGGAGAAGATCTCCCGTCATGGGGCGGGGGAGGTTAGGCCGGTATAACTACCTCGCTCAGGGGTGTGGATTTTTCATCAGTGTCGACATCCATCTGTTTCTGCTTGAAAATGGGGTAAAGTCTCTGTACTTTTGTTCATTAAATACCAGTTTGTTTTATTAGTGATTAGGCCAAGACCATGCATTTATTGGTGCCGAGGGATGCCAGCTGTTTTTGTGCGTGTGTGTGTGTGTGTGTGTGAACTCAGATGTGTTGTCATAAGGAATCTGAGTGTGATGAGTCTGATTAGAACTGGTGCAGTTAATGATCAGGGCTTACCAGCGATGCCTTACAGATGGAGAAATAACTATGTTCTGTAGTTAATTTATTCTGTTTTCAGTTGCTTATAACTTTGACAAACTTTAACTTGTCTGGACTGAAATTTTTCATGGTAAGTTTCTGCAACCTGATGAACTTTTTTTTTGGAATGTTTGAGAAAAAAACGTGCAATTGTTGCTGAGAGTAGGGCTGGTTAAAACCAGACATTTTTGCCAACATTATTTTTTTTCCATACCACTTTTATTATTTTTTTTTTTTTAAAGATCTCTCGTAGCCCCAGGGGTCTGGTGCAGGGACTGGTTTTCTGGCTCCCATACGAGTGCACTTTTCCCTAGGCCAAATGGTATGTTGAATGGGGAGATGAAGCTGCTGCTCCTGCAGTTACTCTCCCCACATGGAAGTTGTAATTCTGTGGAGTTTGGAGTTTGCTTAATGCGGCTGGAATGTTCCAAAAATTAAGAGCACGTGTCTAAAAAGTTCTACTGAGCATGTGCAAATGGTGATCTCCCCTCCCCTCCTCACCCTCTGAATGGTTTATAACTTAGCCATATCTGAACAGATTTTCACTGTCCTGTGGAAGGCACCTCTCCAATCTCAGGACTGTCTTCCTACTAAATTTTAAGGTCCTGCTCTAAACTCTGAGGTTACTAGAAATCTTTTTTTTTCTAAACTGTTTTTTTAATATTGGCAAATGAAATATAAGTTTTTAACCTGCCTCACTCTCAGCAACAATCACACAGGTTTTGCTGAAACGTTAAAAAACAGTTCATCAGGAAGCACAGAGCAATCATGAGCCATTTTAGTCCAGACAGTTACATTTTGTGAAAGTTACAAGCAACTGAAAACAGAAAGATTAGGCATCCTTAGCTACAGAACATAGTTACATCTCCACCTAGCATTAGACCCAAGACTTAGCCACACTGACTCTCTCAAAATGAATATGCCAAATTTCTGTGCTTGGTTATGCCGTCTGTAAAACGAGGTTACTCCTGCATTTCCATATTCGGAGGTGCTTTGAAACTTAGATGAATGAGCATTATGCAAATACAGAGCATCATTAACAAACAGCAGCCAAAACTCCTAACTCTCAGTCCATTAGATCTAACCATTAGATCACCAGAATCAAGGATAAAATCCATGAATTTTGATGGAAATTTTGATTTCCAGCATTTTACTGTTGTCTGACAAATAGTTCTGTAACCTACTGGCAAAGTGTGTGCCATGTTCCTTTCTAATGGCTAGTGCATAAAAAAAGTTAACAACCTACTACTGCTATTTGCTCTGGTACCTTTAGCTCAAGTAGTGGGGCTCTGTGCTGTGTTTTTGAAGGTTATGGATTCAAATTCTTATGGTGACTTAGGTAGGATTTAGTTACAGTTGAACAGAATGGAGTTTATTTTTTCATTTTCTTAAAAAAACCCAAACCAAAAAAACCCTAAAAAATTCTATACAAAAAATGATGTTAAAAGAATGTTAACATCATAGAGTCAAACACTAAGGGCTTGTCTACATTAACCACAGGATCGATGGGCAGCAATCAATCCAGCAGGGGTCGATTTATCGCGTCTAGTCTAGTCTAGACACGATAAATTGACCGCTGAGCGCTCTCCTGTCGACTCCACCAGAGCGAGAGGCGCAGTGAAGACCCTGCGGTTGAGTAGATTTTAGTACATCGACTTCAGCTATGTTATTCACGTAGCAGAAGTTGCGTAACTTAGATTGATCCCTGCCCTAGTGTAGACCAGGCCTAAGAAGGCAAGAGGCACCAGGTTAACGGTTGGCTGAAGGTATGCAAAGCATGGGGATAATCTTCTTTGTGCATCTTTTAAAAAGAACAATGGAAGCTGCTGGGTGCTGAGCTCTTGAAAATCTGGCACAGTACATAATCTTCTCTGACAGCTAGCCCCAGCACTGGTGATGCGGGGTGATTGCCCCCAGGCACCTGCTGTTCCAAGGCTCCCGGGACTGCTGCTCTGAAGGCCTCTGGGACGGCCCCTGGGACTGCTGCTACTCCGTTGCCTGGGTCCGCTCCAGCAGCAGCCGATGCAGCTGGTCCTGGGGTCTGCCCCAGCAGCTGCCCTGTGTGATTGGCCCTGGGGTCCACTGCTCCAGCAGTGGCTGGTGCAACTGACCCCAGGGCTGACCCCGGGACTGCTGCTCGGGTGCTCCCTGGGGTGAGCTGCCTAGGGTCACCCGAGTAGTGGCTGGTGTGGCTGGTCCCAGGCCCACTCCTGGGAGGACTGCTCGGGTGTACCCCGGGGCAGCCCAAGCGGCAGCCAGTACAGCTGACCCCAGGGCCAGCAGCTTGGGTGGCCCTGGGGTCAGCCGCACCAGCTAAATTTGTGACTTTTGTGACCTCCATGACAGACTTGCAGCCTTAACCATAAGTCTACTGCGGTGGAATTTTTCAATTTTTTAAAAAAGTCACTTTGGTATCATTTAGTGCAGACATGAACATTGATTATGTTTCTGTTTTTGATACCAAAATATCAGGTCAGTCTTGTCAATTAGAAATGAGTTGAAATGAACATTTTCAGCAAAATTGGTAATATTAAGACTTCATGGTCAAAAACGAATGTTTCCCTGTGAAATTATGAATAAAGGCAGATAATGTCAAACCATTAATACCTGTTACAGTTTTTAAGGCATCTGTATGGTGCTCTTGTATAGACTAAATACTGCTGCCAAAACACGGCTATAACAAATTTATAATTTCAGTAGTCCATACGTACGTCAAGCAATATGAGTTCTGAATAAGAATGTAATCTCTGTGGTATAGTAAATGACAGTATGTTCCCTTTTGTCACTTTCTGTTCAAAAGAATACTCCTTCTTTGTTGCCTAAATTATTAATAGAGACAACACAAAAGGAAATTCTTTTAAACTGATAAAAGAGAGACACATTTTAAGTTTTTATTCTAATACCACAAGATTAGGTGTTCATTGTAGACTCTCTAATATTGCAGTATGAAGGAATTTCAAAAAATGGATTTTTATAGTGCCAGCCTTAAAAACATTTTATCTTTGAGCTGATTGGACTGATAACTTCAAGATATATATTTTCTTCCTGATTGTGTCTGTCTTGCAATTATATATGATTGTGCATACTGTGTGCTTCCATTGCTGAGACTTGTGAACTTGAAAATAACTCCATTGTTGGTTTAGAGCCTGATTTTTCTAAAGTGCTAATCGCTTCTGGTGAGGTACTGAATACCCTCATCTTCCAATGACTTTAAAGAGAGTTGAGGAGCTCAGCAACTCTAAGTGTCAGGTCCTATAATGCACCAGAATATTCTATACCATGTATTCACTTATTTGGTAGGGCTGGATCATGGGGACTGTATTTTTATTAAAGGGTTAATTATGTGACTGGAAATTACATAGAGCACCAGCACAGTAGGATGCAGAGACTCTGCAGTGCTGGCATATTAGCGATGTAATTTTAAAACCCATGTGACAGAAACATCAAGAAGCAATTGTATGTGTAAAATTGTGTGTAAAATTCATACCACAGCTTGATTAAAGACTTCTTCCCTTTAGCTAGAAAACTTCATTTTAGATGGTAGGGGAGACCAAAGAAATACATCTTAAGAATTTTATTGCTACAGTATTTTACTATTTGTAACATCCATGTTTTTGCATGCCTTTTCAAAAAATTCTTTACAAGCTAATCTGATATTTGCTTATCTCAGTAGCCTATTTTGCATTTCCGTACAAATTCTTCCAGCCTGACAATCATGCATAATTTCACTTCATATTGAAATATTCACTTCATAACATAGAGAATATACAATATCTGATTATTTTACCTAGAGTTTTTCCTAAAAACTACAGTAAACCAATAGCTCCCTCTGTCCTCCATCGCTTTCATTTTTCTCATTCAGGGCATTCACTGGTAAAAATTCTGTCATTCATATTTTTACAGTAAATGCATTGTTCCCTAAGTTTGTGTTGCCAATTTTTCCTTTTGTTTTGGTGATATTCCACTTCTTGAAGTCAGGAGATAAGGAACACTTCCCTTTTCCAGTGACCTGTTGTTTGTATATATATATCAAAGCTTTGGATGTTATAACATCTTAAGTATTCTGTCAATTGGTTATTTATTTCAGTTCATGCTAACTATTAAAATGAGCCCCGATCCTAAACCCTAGATGAGGTAGATGCTTATTTAATATATACAGTTATACAGAGGAAGCAGACTTCCCCAATGTCTCCATGTGCACAGCACTACAAGTAGCACAAATGTAAACAAAATTCAAGCCCCTCCATATAGTCATTCCTCACTACCCAGACTCTCGTAAATGTCTTGTTGCTCAAGGCAAAGGAGAAGATGCATTTATGTTTTGTTTCCTGTTTGTCAGTATGTCTTTCACAGCTGCATTGCAAGCATCTCCTACAGCCTAAGAATTTGATTCTGTTACTTTGGAAAGGAGCTGAAGAATTGGCTGAAAAAATCTTTTTTTATTATTTAGATCAGAAATGTTCAAATCTTATTATGCTGAGGATAGCATTTTCAGGTTTCCAGCAAACAGGTGGTTATCCCAATTTTGATGTATATTTACATACCTTTTTAATAACAAAATAAATGGCCAGAGCAGTATTTTTATTTATATTTCCCTTCAAAGGGGAATAAAAATTGTATGAATTCACTTGCAGTAAGAAGCTGCAGTTGATCACCTGGAGTGAACGGGCAATAGGAAGCCATGTCTTGTGACTCTGGTCCATGCCTCATGCACTTCTGATTTTTTTGTCCCAGCAAATGTTTATGTTGTTGTTGTTCATGCAACATGAACTTTGTGTAGCGCTTGTTTGTTACTAGTCTATACTCACTGATTAGGGTCCTGCTCCTGCTGCCATTAAAATAAATGGCAAAACTGTTTGTTTCAATGTGAGTAGGACCAGAGCCTAGGTTATTCATTTCCATATGTCTGCCAATATGATTATGATGAGGTATAATTATTTTCATTCCAAACTGAAGAAGAATTTCACTTTTTGTTTCAAAACTGTCACTTTCTCCATTTGAGATGTGACCTGCAATCATTGTAGTTGCTTTGCTGTTCAGGGGAGATCATCTCACTTTCAGTTTAGTTCCCAAAACACTCTGAATATTTATGTTTTATACATCTCTATTTCCAGCCTCCACACTTGGTCCCAGAGAGAACAGCTTCTTTCTCTGACATACAGTGTTGTTGTGGATAATTTTATTTTTAATGAGTAATTTTGGGGAACTTCTAAATGACATCTGTATTCTACCCTCTCTGTGTAAGTTCTCAGCTGCTCAGGGTACACTCTTGCTGACCTCTCTGAGCAACTAACCTACATTGAGTAGACGGAACAGACCTTGGATACACTGAAGATTGATCTATCCCAGGTCTTGACAGCTGTAGAGATAACTTTCTGTGCCAACTTCAGGCTGGCTATGCAGCCCTGTTTCAGAAGAAATTTTTTGGCTCCTAAGACCATTCAGGGAGCAGTCTTACCAAGTCCATTAATTGTGCCAAGAGTTTAAAAATGCTGTTTGAAATTTTTTTTCTTAACACTGTAATAATTGTCAGCTAATGTTGTTACTTCTATTAGACCAAACCTGTAATTATTTATAGATTTAAATCAAAACATTTTAATAGCTAAAAATGTTTCTCTAGTTTGAGAGAAGTAAGGCTAAATATTGAATGGTAACTTTCTGCACTCAGTGACTGACATTTTACAATTGTTATAATTAGAATTCTGTACATGTATGTGCCTTACTGCTAATTTTCTTTGCAGGTGTTAAAGTTCACCAAGACTTTAACCAAGGGAAGTGTAAATCATAGATTTATTACAAGAAGCATGTGGCTGAAAACATTAATTCTTACGTTAAATTATTTTAACATGACTCTTTTGGTCTCCAGGATTGACAAAAAGTTGCATCACCATGCTACATTTTTATAATGAACGTAAAAGGCATTCATTGATTAGGATCACAGTGTCTTACCACTAATACACTGAAGTTTAGATGATGCCTGGCACCTTCTCCTCCTAATTCTGTGTTTGCCCATTCATAGTTTGAAGGGGAAGACTGGTCCTTAAATGTTGAGTCCTACCGTCCAAAACAAATAGTATAGGTAGAACAGTTACTGCTTTTTGGGTACTGTAATTTAATGCAGTTTAATTGATTAATAGGTGATTTAATATTCTTTTAAAAAAGAAAATGTACATTTTCATTCTGTATTGTTTCAGCACCCATGTTCACAAACTTTTTTCAAACTTCAGTTATGGTTTGAAGAGTTGGGTAAAAATTTTGGTTGCTTTTTACTTTATGTAAATGAGATAATTCTTTCCTACCTCTGATATACTGCCACAGACTGATAGCATTTCTTATTGGAGCAATTCATACTCCTGAGAGAATTCTGTGCTACTGTGCAATGCAGAGTTTGCACAGAATTCCATGTTTCCCCTGCAGAATTGGGGCTGCAGAGCTGCTGGCCACCACTAGGGGCACTGGACTCTGCAGAGCCCAGCTTACAGTGAGCTGAGCACCCAGCCCGGCGGGGATAGAGGCTGCACGCTCTGGCTGCCCAGCTTGATCCTCATTCTCCTAGGGACAGGGGAGGGCCCGGGAGACCCAGCTATGGCAAAGGGTGAAAAAGGGCAGGGCTGCACCACACCACATTCCCCGACAGGACAGTAAAGAAGCTCGAGGGAGTAAAGGCTCTGGAGGTACAGATGTCTGGACAAGAGGGTGCCCCATGGCTGGGCTCTTGGGGGAGAGGGGTGCAGGTGTCGGGGCTCTGTTGGTGTCTGCAGCTGGGCTCTGCGGGGAAGGGCCTGCAGGTATCTGGGCTCTGGGGGACCCAGAAAGCCCCCTTCAGTACCCCAACTTGGAACAGGGTTGTCGGATGGGTTTCTTTAGCTCTCTACTCCTGCAGGAATCTTTTTTGCTGTTAACTGTATTGTTGACACACTTGTTGACAGGTATTTTGAAATAAATTACCAAAATAATTGAAACTGGAGTGATTATATTGTGTTATTTTGACAAATAACATATGCAGGATTTTGTAGAGTTTTAAAATATTGTGCACAGAAATTTAATTTTTTTGGTGCATAATTCCTCGAGGAGTAAATGCTTTTAGTTTTAAAAGACAGGCAGGCCTGCGTCCTCAACAAAAAACAAACAAACTAAAAACAATGACCATTGTTCTCCCAAAAATTTCACATTCTTATCCCAGTGTTAGTTTTTTCTGGAAGGTTTGGTAACATGTAGGGAAATAAGTTAACCTAGAGGCTCATTAAAGTAAGGATTCTAAATAGAAGTTACAGGAAGATTGGGGGAGGGTCCCTGCCATAAAGAGGAGTTTTTTCCTTCCCCTAGCCCAGGTGCAAGGAGAAATAGGAATACTATAAACATCTCTGTAAGCTACTTAAATGACTTTTAAATCGACAAGTGTTTACTATTTTACTGCCTTTGCAGGTGAGGCTGAAGAAAGTGCAAGTCCTGAGTCTTTCTGCATTGTGCCAGGGTAGAAAAACACTCTTTTCTGAGTTATGTGCCTCTGACGGTTGCCGGATGCAGTATTTTCTCCTCTTTTCTAGGGAGACCCTCCCTCTCAATATCTTTCCCATTAGTAATCTGCCTTTATAGCTAGCAGGCAGGAATTTTCAGTATAAAGTATTGGACAGTCTCCAGTATTTAGTCTGAGTCTTGTGAGTGTATATCCAGTTCCTGGAGTCATGTGAATACATTAGAATCTCAGCTTTCATTTAAAAAATAAAGTTAAGGTTCTAATGCTCTCAGTTGCAGAGAAGCTTGGAAAAAGTGACACACTTGTGGCGGAGGTAAGGAAATCTCAAACCAAGAAGGTAAATCAAGAAACCCAAAAATATATTTTAAAAAATCTGATGATTTTTAAGCCACCCACATGATTTTTGGTAACCTGATGTATGTTTTTAAAAGGATTGGGATTGGCAATATTGGGTTACTACTTCAGTTCTTGATGAATTTGTAGGTCTGCAAACCAGGATAGCATTAAGATTTCTGCATACTTACTGTCTGCTATTATAAGGTAAATTATGAAATGTAAGTTTAACTTGTATATTTAGGACTGAGTGATTTGTTTGGATGCCCATGCCAACCCGGTATCCATTGGCTACAATGGTTGTAATAAATTACCTGAGAGAGAAAAGAATTAACACTGTTTATTTACCACTGCGCTTTTTTGAAAAAAATTGTTTAGACATACTTGTGTTCTCTCCCCCTTTGCCCCATAGTTCTTCTCTTCATTGTGCTGAAGAGCTTTGTCTTGATTTATAATTAAAGTAGTGCTATTTAGAGTTGAAGACCCACTGACTTATTGATTTTCTTCCCTAAATAATTTAAAAGAAATCACAATTCTATCATTATTATTTAGTGTATTTTTATTTGACTTCATTTTTCTTTGTCTTTTATGTGAGTGTTTGTATGTTGATGCTTTTTTCCTGCTGTAGTTATAAGATGTTTGGTATCTTAAAAAGATTTTGAACTAATTTTAAAAAATACGGTAGTACTTCTGTTTTTCACTGACAAAGTATGCTTGGAAGCCCGAAAATAAATTTATATCTAAATTTGGAAAATATTGGTATCTTATATTCTGCTTCAGCTGGAGAAGGAGCAACTCTGGCATTTAAAATATGTTCTGAAATATCTAGATCTTTGGGAGTGTGATGGGGTGGTACCCACCGCGAGTGTCCCCTGGCTGATTGTGTGTGCCTGCACTTAGTCTGCGGTGACCTCTGTCAGTGGTTTCTCAAGCACGTTTTCAATGACTCAGACCTTTGGCTGAGTCACGCACACTGAGTCTGTATTTGAAACCAACCCTACCCCTTCTGGGGTATGCAGTCCACCAGGGGCCTATCCCAGTACCCCTCCATTGACATCTCTGTGGCCCTCCATGGGCTCAGTCTTTAAATAATCCTGGTCCTGGTATGATGCCATACCCTGCAGGCCTCCCTGCCTCAGTCCCACAGGCCCTTCTTGACTAGTCTTCAAATAGTCCCTTGACTGTGCTACGGCCCTGTACCGCAGGGCTTCCTCCCTGGAGACTCTTCATGCTTTCTGGGTCTTTCTGGCCCCAGCTGTTCTTCTGTCTTCAGTCCCAGCAGCCAGGAGCTCCCTCTTGCTCCCCTGGTCCCTGCCATCAACTGATCTGTCCATGGTCCTGATGCTCCTTCAGCCAGCTCGGAACACAGTCCTCATTCCTCCAGCTCCAGGTGACAACTCACTGTCTCTAGCTCTGCCGTTTCTAGGGCCCTGAGTGGCTACTCCCTGCAGTCTTTCTGATTGGTTGCTTTCCCACAGCCACTCTAGGCCACTTGCAGGAGTTCTCTACTTCCACTTTCTGGGATGGGATGTGGTAGGACTCTGAGGCCTCCAGCAGGGGCCTCTTGCCCTAGTCTGGTGGTTCTCAAACTTTTGTATTAGTGACCCCTTTCACACAGCAATCCTCTGAGTGTGCCCCCCCTTATAAATTAAAAACACATTTTTTATATTTAACACTATTACAAATTCTGGAGGTGAAGTGGGGTTTGGGAGTGGAGGCTGACAGCTTGCAACTGCCCCATAGTAACCTCTGAGGGGTCAGAACCCCTGCCCTAGTCCACCCTATCACAGGAAATAATGTATAATACCAGTGAGGGGGTTGCAAGTAGTTGATGGAAACCAGCATGGGGCTCAATTAATTGTTGTGTAATTTACGTTAAACTCTTGGATGAGATATTCTTGTAGAGAGCACAACAGTTTAAAATGAAAATTGGTCTTGTAACAAGCTGACACCATGTAAAGTGCAGCTATTACATGGCCCTTTATTACTTCTTAAGTATTCTTTTAAATAAAAATTAAAATGATGAAACCCCCCCCCCCCCGCACCCTGCCCCGGTAAATCACATCCTGCTGCCATTGAAATCAATGGAAAATTGTGTAGAGCAGAACCTGGTACAAACCCTATTGAAGTCAGTGGAAAGACTCCAATTGACTTCACTGGGCTTTGGATCAGGCCCTATACACTTATCTTACTGTGGAGCTATGCTTATGGCTCTGTAGTTAAGATTTCAGATAAGTTCCATTGTGAGCCCTATTTCTAGCCTCCTTATAACTTTGGATATGGACACTAATTTGTCCAAAAATTATGAGATTTACTCTGAAGGTTATGGAGAAATTTTTTGCAAAGTTGGAAGAAAATTCTTTGGTTGATGAGTAATAGAACAGTCAAAAGAATACCCTGATTTGAAAACTTGCCCAATACTTATTTGAGTTCCTCTAGTTAAAAAAAGCTTGTTACTACGCTTTCATATTTTCCAGATAGTTAAATCTTGAAAACTAGTATAGAGGCTGCCATTTGAAGGAAATAAGATGTAATTAAGTAAAATCACTAATGATTATTATACATAATGGTAATAGTTATAGCCCTTTGTGTGGGATAGTATATTAGCCTTTAGGATCCCATGTGGAGGTATAGATCTGTTTTGCTGACTCACTCTGGAAATCAGACCACCAGGGGTCAAATTGAAAAAGAAAATATAGTGGCACTCTTCCACGCTCTGCCCACAAAATAAATTGCCCACTTGAGATACTAAAATCAGCTGCTGCTCTCAGAATTGTGCAGATGTTCAAAATATGTTCACATATGCTCTCTGGGTTGTGCTCATCTCAATGGATTTGGCTTTTTGATTGAGCAAAAATGTGGTGGTAATCTCCTAAACCCAACCCACTTGTGGTGCCAAAATGAACTTTCACTCACAGTAGATTGTATAGACTTTCATAATATGATATTTTTTCTTCTTTGTTCTATACTTTGATATGGAGTGAAATAATTAATGGTGTCATTTTAAATTATCATCATAGGCATTTGAGCTAACACCCATTGAAATGAATTGGGCAGTTTATACCTCTCAGAGTTCTTGTTTCAGGCTCTTTGCAAACTCAGGCAGACATAGATTTATAGATTCCAAGGCCAGAAGGGGATTATTATGATCATCTAGTCTGACCTCCTATATAACATATTCCATAGAATTTTCCCAAAATAAGTCTTAGAGCATATCTTTTAGAAAAACACCCAATTTTCATTTAAAAATGGTTAGTGATGGAGAATCCACCCCAACTCTGGGTAAAATGTACCAATGGTTAATTATTCTTGTGGTTAAAAAATGACACCTTATTTCCAGTCTGAATTTGTTTAGCTTCAGCATCTAGCCATTGGATCATGTTATACCTTTTTCTGCTAGATTGAAGAGTCCATTATTAAATATTTGTTCCCCATGTAGACGCTTACAGTCTATAATCAAGTCACCCCTTAATCTTCTCTTTGTCAATCTGAATAGATTGTGGTTTTTGAGTCTATCACTATGAGCATGTTTTCTAATCCTCCAATCATTTTCTTGGCTTTTCTGTGAATCCCCTCCAATTAATCAACATCTCTCTTGTATTGTGGGCACCAGAACTGGACATAGTATTCCAGCAGTGTTTTACCAGTACCAAATTCAGAAGTAAAATAACCTCTCCACTCCTGCTTGAGATTTTCTTATGTATTCCAGGATCATGTTAGCTCTGTTGGCCACAGGTCACACTGAGAGCTCATGTTCAAATGATTACCTGCCACAACAATCCTGAAATCTTTTTTAGAGTCCTTGATTCCCAGGATAGAGTCATCCATCCTTTAAGTATCGCCTACGTTCTTTGTTCCTAGATGTATACATTTATTTTAGCCATATTAAAATGCATATTGTTTGCTTGCTCCTAGTTTACCAAGCAATTCAGATCGCTCTGAATCAGTGACCTGTCTTCTTCCTTATTTACCATTCCCTCAGTATTTGTGTCATCTGCAAACTGTATCCATGATGATTTTATGTTTTCTTCTAGGTCATTGATAGAAATGTTAAATAGCGTAGGGCCAAGAACTGATCGCTGAAGGACTCCACTGGAAATACACCTTCTCAATGACTGTTCTCCATTTACAATTACATTTTAGACATATCAATTAGCCAGGATTTAATTGATTTAATGTATGCCATGTTAATTTTATATCGTTCTAGTTTTTAATCAAAATACTGTGCAGTGCCAAGTCAAATGCTTTACAGAAGTCTAAATATGTTACGTCAACATTAATACCAACCAAACTTGTAATCTCATTTAAAAAAAAAAAAAGATATCAGGTTAGTTTGACAGGATCTATTTTCCATACACCCATGTTGATTTGCATTAATTACATTACCTTCCTTTAATTCTTTATTAACTACTACTATCAGCCACTTCATTATCTTCCCCGTTCAGAATCATTGTAGTCCTGACAGGGTTATAATTACCCAGGTCTTTCCGTTTACCCATTTTAAAAACTGGCACAATATTAGTTTTTTTTCCAGTCTTCAGGAACTTCCCCTGTGCTCTAAGACTTATTTAATATCAGCATTAATGGTATAGCAGTCATCTCAGCCAGCTCTTTAAAAACTTTGGGTGCAAGTTATCTGAACTTGCTGATTTAAAAATGTCTGACTTTTGTAGTTTCTGCTTAAATTCTCCAGAGCTACTAGTAGAATGGAAAGAGTGTTGTCACCATATGATGAGACACTATCATCTGCTTTTTCTCCAAATACACAACAGAAATACTAATTGAACACTTCTGCCTTTTCATTATTATTATTATTATTATTTATTATTATTTTATTATTAACAAATACCATTGTTAGTATTCATACTATATTTAAAAAAACCTCCTTATTTTCCTTAACTCTGCTGGTCATAGATTTCTCCTTGTGTTCCTTTGCTTCCCTTATCAATTTTCTACAATTCCTACCTTCTGAAATGTATTCTTTACTATCAGCTTCCCCTTCCTTCCATTTGTTATGTGTTGTTTTTTCTTCACAGCATCAGTTATACCTTGGAAATGTTATCAAGGTTTTCTTTGCAACTACAACTTACTTTCTTTTAAAGCTGAGATTCTAGAGAGCAAGAAGGTATCTTTAGAGAGGAGCCAATATACTGTACTGCTATGTACCATCCAAATTTGAGCCCTATAGTCAGACAAATTGGGTCTTATTAGAACCAATTCATCAAGAGAAAAGAATACATGGCTCACTAAGGTGAAAAAGTTGGAGGGAAGGACAGGAAGCCCTGTAAATAGAAGCCTTGTAATAAGATTGCTTGTTCTCTTTGGAAATGGAAAAGGAAATGTTTAATTTTCAAAACATCCTGACCAGCTCTACTTTTAAATATTTTAAAAGAGCAGTTACAACACTGTGTACTGTCACATGCCCCACTAATTTGCCCTCTGTTCAAAACTGGGGTATGACATGGAGAAGGGAAATAGATTTTCTTCATCAAGAAGCATGAATGTTGCACTATAGAGGAAGATCTTTGATGATTTGTAAAAGTAGCCACTGCCTTCTAGTTCAGTTCCCTTATGTGAAAGTAGAGTTCTGAGCCAGTTGGGTAGTTTACTCCCCAGGACATTCTGTGCCAAAAAAATTAAAAATTCAGCACCAAAAAATAAAAATTCTGCACACAATATTTTAAAATTTTTGCAAAATTCTGCAAATTTTATTTGTCAAATAAATGTGGAGGCTCCATCATGGCACTGGTGAGCACAGATGACTGGCTGCACAGAGGTGGAAGATCACTGTGCAGCTTCCCCCACAGGACAGATTCAGCGGTGAGACTGCACCGAACCCTGACACAATGCAATGACTGGGCTTGCCCCAGGAGCACCCCAGCTCCTCTCTGTCCAGGCAGGCTCAGCAAGGCAAGATCCAAGTGTGGAGGGGTTACTGTGGGGGGATCCAGATGTGGGTTGAGAAGGTTCTGTGTGGGCAATCTGGGTGTGGGCCGCTCATTGAGGGATTAGGGTATGTGGGATCTGGATGTACAGGAGCTTGTAGGGGGGTTCTGGGTGCAGTGGTAATGGGACTCTGCAGGGAGGTCCAGGTGAAGGTAGTTGGAATTCAGCAGGAGGGGTGTCTGGGTGCAAGGGGGCTAGAGCTCAGCAGGGGGTTCTGGTGTGGGGGGCTCAGTGATAGGGTCCAAATGCTGGGGGAGTGAGGCTCAGTGGGGTGGGGATCCAGGTGCAGCTGTTTGGGGTGTGGATCTGGGTGCGGGTGGCAGGAGGGTCTAGGTATGAGGGGGTCTGGATGCACAGAGGTTGGGCAAATGTGGGAGTAGCTCCCTGTACTGTGATCCCTCCCCCTGCAGCTGAGGAGCGATGGGTGTGGGAAGTATGGGCTGGGGGGAGTTTGCAGAGTTTCCTACAGCTGGGGGAGAAATGTGGGGGTGGATCTGATCCAGCCCTGGTTGCCGTGCAGGGGAAGAAGTCCAGTCCTCCCCAGCCCAGCCAGGACTAGCAGCTGAGCCTGGTGCAGGGTAGGAGCCACCAGCCGGGTCTTCCCCAGTCCTGCTCCCTACCTTACAGTGATTTACCTTTCTGCCAGCTGCACTGGGCACCCGAAACATACTGCTCGGGAGGGTCGCATGACCGCTCTTGTGGCTTCCTTTTGCTTCCTCATCAGAAAGTTATTTTTCTACAGGGAAGCAAAAAAATCTGAGGGAGATATAAATTATGCGCAGTGGCGCAGAATTCCCCCAGGAGTAGTAGTTGCATGGAGATCTTGTTTATCCTGAAAGAGCCCAGCTGGTTCAGTTGTGGCACATCTTAAAGTATAAGTGTGCACTTTTAAAGAGCCTGGCAAAGCATTTCAGGATAATGCTTTCAAGATGTGCAGTAACTAGTACTTCTGTGGAGGATTTTTTTGAGCACAAAATGCAGGAGATACTTAATAATGCTGAGCAAAGTCTTTTACTAAAGATTTGACTTCTGATTTGTTTTCTTACCTCAAAACTTGACAACTAGAAATCTAAGAACTGAATGTATCTTAAAGCAATAGACAGTGCCACAAGATAGATGGCATTTTTAGTCTAAATTAACTGTATGGATTGCCCCTTTTTTGGCCTGGCTTTAGTAACTTCATGAATGTGTTTAATTTTGTCTGTCTTTAAGTTTCAGCACTTTCTCTACTAGGAGCTGAACTCCAGCACTTCTGCTGAATTAAAGGTGACTTGTAAGGGAGTTCAAAACAAAACAAAGCTGATATATGGCCTTTCTTCCTTACGATGGAAAAAGGATTGAAAGGCTCTTGTTGCTTGTTTCTACACTAGAAATATCAGGAATGCGAACTCCCATGCCACGTGGGAGGAAGAATTCCCTGTCAAAATTTGTAAAGCCACCAAATCTTTCAAATTCTTCCATGATACATACAGAACATCATCATCATCTGCAAAGAAGGTGGAGAGCTGAGGCTGTTGCTTATGCAAAATATACTTGTTCTCCTGTTACTTCATCCTTGTGCTGTACTCCCATTTGTTTGCTTCATCTGTCTTTTGCATTTGGTAATATTTCCTAGGTTGTGAGCTCTCTGAGCAAGGGCTTGTCTTTGTTTTTGATTTTGTTTGTACAATGCCTAGCACAATGGGAGACCTAGTTCAGTTGGCAGCCCTACGCACTGCTGTAATACAAATGAACGTGTGGTCTTTTCCTGGATTTAGGCTACGTCTACACTACAAAGCTTTTAGTGAGACGGCTGTGTTGGCACAGCCGTGCTGCTAAAAGTCGTGCAGTGTAGCTGCTGTTTGTCGGCTCTCTTGCCGGCAAAAACTTCTACCCCCAACGAGTGGCCTTCACATTGTTGACAGGAAAGCGCTCCTGCCGACAATGTGCTGTTCACGCTGGCACTTGCTGCGGCAAAACTTTTGTCTTGTGGGGGGGGGGGGGGAGGATTAACACCTCTGAAAGACAAAAGTTTTGTCATTCAATTGCCAGTCCTTCATAGCCTCACTGTAATACCTATAGGTTTCAGTTGTGCATATGTATCCTTCTCACCCTGTAATTGAAGAGGTGAGGGTGTAGAATTTAATGATGATTCCTCTCTCCCAGGTGTTGGTATTAAATAGATGTAAACAAAAGACAAAGCCTTTTAAACAGTCTGCAAATTTCTTCCCATCTTAGTTGCTCAGCTTTTGGTCTCTGGTGATGTCATATTTCTTTTAGTGCTCTAGTCCAGGGGTTCTCAACCTTTTTCTTGCTGAGGCCCCCCTCACATGCTCTAAAAATTCCAGGGCCCAGCTGGGGGAGGGAAGGGACTGGGGTCTCTGGGCCATGGGGGGACCCTTGGGAATAGACATAGTTTTACTTCTATTTGGGGGGGTGGGGAGGGTTGCTGGCTTCAGCCCTGCAACGCTCCCGGCTTTGGGGCCTTGGGGCGTGTGTGCTGGCATCAGCCCCGTGCTACTCCTGGCTTGTGGGGAGGGCCCTGGCTTCAGCCCCACACAGCTCCCAGCTGGGACAGGAGCTGCTGGCTTAAGCCCCATGCCGCTCCCGGCTTCAGCGCTGGGGCTCGGAGCACCGAGTTTCAGACGTGGACTCCGCAGCCCCCCTGAAAGGGCTTGCAAACCCCCAGCTGAGAACTGTTGCTCTAGTCATCCATAGTGTTTATGGTAGACAAGAGCTGAATATCTAATTTTTGGGGATAATAGCACTCTTTTTGAAACACCCCACTCCTGGTTGTCTTCATACACCATAAAGAGGCAAAAATGGCACAACCCCTCCCTCACTTTTATTTTATTTTTTTGCAAGCTTATAATATTGGTTCACCAGTCTCCGTTACATGACTTAAGTGCTTTCCTGCTTCAAGGCTTAAGTCTGCGAGTATTCCCATTCCTGTCAAGCAGGTGCTTCAGTGCTTTTCCTGAATCAGTACCTTGGTGGAATTACTGTGGTTTTTGTGATCTGTCAAATGCAGTTTGGTGGCAGTGATGTAATTCATTTTACAGCAACTACGGTATTTTGGTATTTCCTTGCGCCCCCCCCCCCCCCCCCCCCCCGCTTTGGTATTGCTGAAGCCCAGTGCATTGCGGGAGAGGAAGTAGGGATGTTTTACTAGTAGTTAAGAAAAAGGCCTGGAACCCAGAATGGGCATGTCTTCTGATTTGACCTAAGCCTCTAGCTCCTTGTATGATCTTAGAGCAAGTCATTTTGAATACTTTGAGCATAAGTCATCTCAAATGGAAAACTGCTGTAAGAGGGAAGAAAAAACACATGGCTTAAAGACAGACATTGCATCTAAGCTGTATTTGGTTGAAAATTCCTTACCAGTGCCGTGATCGTTTCTGCTGCTGCTGTTGTTAACCACTGTGAGGGATATTGCAACCCCATACAGTAACTTTTGGGACCATTGTATTAAATTTATGAAGGGTTTATGTATGACTGTCTTCTGCTCCCTCAAGGAGGGTTTCCACAGCTGCTCCATGAACTAAAACCTTGGGGTGGGGGAGTGATTAAGTGGGTTACTAAGACTATAAATAAGGCTACGATTTAGTCACAGAGGCCACAGAAGGCATGGAACCGTGGCTTCAGCAGTGGGGAGTTGCAAGGTCCCTCACAGGCAGTGGGTTAGCTCACAGCTCCTGGCCACCGATCCTCATTTTGTCCTGGATATTTTTAGTAAAAGTCAGGGACAGGTCACAGCTTCAGTGAATTTTTCCTTTTTCCCTGTGACCTGTCCCTGACTTTTACTAAAAATATCCGTGACAAAATCTTAGCCTTAACTATAAACAACTCCAGAGAGGGTACCACCCCTGGAGTAATTTGCACATATTGGTTCATACTGGGTTTTCCAGAGACGAAGAGATAAAGAAAGAACTTTGCATGTGTAAAGGCTGAGTTTACACTCACGGTCTTCGTTTTGATTCCGCAAATGGATGGGACTTTTGGTACTAAAGGGACCCCATCCTTGCTGGAAGGTTGGAAGGGATGTTGGCTTAGCAGAGTTCTCATGTGGACGGTGGTCAGTTTCTGGAATTTTTACTAAGCGTGTAGGAACTTTTGTTGGTTTTCTCTGTAATGTTTTTCTCCTTAAAATATACTATGTTGAGGAAGAGCTGTGTTATAACTTGTGATTGCTGTCAATATGCTGTTCATAACCCTAGGAGAGAAAGCAACTCACAGAGGCAGTCTAGCTTGCTGGAGATATCACAGTGTATGGCAGGGGTCTGTGCAGTCTTAAAATTGTTACTCAGAAGGGAGTGGGACGTAGGTCCCTTCCCAGAGACAGATAGCTGGAGGCCTGAGACTGACTGGGCACTTCTGGAGTAGACCATTGAGGGGGAATATTGATGCAGTTACCCTGAAACTGTGACAACCACCTAATTTAGGATAAAACTGTCTGGTGCACATGAATGAAATCCATAATTCTAAATGTGGAAAACTAATACCTGTATTTTAATAAAATGCAAGAACAGTGCATTTTCAACTTAATTTTAACCTAAAATCTATTCTCAGCTGCAGTTTTAAAATGGGAAGGATGATAACACTCCCTTTCTTGTGGGATGTGGATTTTGTTTTCATTGGCATGATCCTGGATTTAGCCTTTCCTTACCTTAAGGCTTTGATTCTCAGCCTGGGGGTTGCCAAAAGGGGTGAAAGAGTCATGAGCATAGTGTATTTGTCATATTGCTAGTGTGCTAGAACATCCCAAAATGGAAAAGGAGTACTACCATGGAAAAGGTTGAAAACACCACCTTACTGAAGTGAGTTCTAATACTCTTTTACTGATACTTAGAGATCCTCAATCTCACTGCTTCTAATGCAGCTATATTTAAAAATCTTTGTTTCATGAAGGAGGAATTTGTCCTCTGTGTTACTTGTTCTCTGTCATAATGCGCCGCTTCTAGTAAAAGCTATTTTTTGCTGCAAGATCAGAAAGTTCTCAGTATCATTAAAAGTCTCTATCCTTGATATAAGAGACTGAATTCTTCCAGCAGGGGAGCTGAATTTGGGAGTTGAGACTTGCTCCTCTGGTGAAGGAGTGAATTGCATTTCTTTTATACCTAGAACTGAAGGAGGAGTGAGAGCGGTCATTGAAGACTTATTGATTGGCATTTATTTTACTATTTCTGCGCTAATACTTTTAAATTGGTTTTTCTTTGTTGAGTTGGACATCTCTGTTGAAACAAGCAAATAAATACGTCATCCTGAGCAGTGAAGTCACTGGACTTTTCTCTAAAATATAGTTCTTAATAATATAACTTTTGAATATTCATACTAATAGTTCATTATTCTGTAAAAGTTACATGCTAAACATACATATTTTGTATTGTTTATTTCTCTCTGTCTTTTTAAGGCTGATAAAGAATTTGTATGGTCTTTGTGGAAACGCCTCCAGGTGGCAAATCCAGATCTTACACAAGCAGTCAGCTTGGTGGTGGAAAGGTGAGCTTGAAGACTTTGTGTGATTTTTTTTTTTTTTAAATCAAATATGCTAGGTATCTCTTCTGTTTGATGCCACATAGTTTCATGTTTAAAAAAACATTGTAAAAAAGTCTTAAACTTCTGAAATTATCTAGATCCTGTAATTCGTAAGAATGGTATCTTTAAACTTTGTCAAGACTCCCTAAAGCCTGAGAGAGGTTGCTTTTTTAAAAGCAAATCTAAATAAACTTTAAAACTCTGTGTGCTTTCATCCAGACAGCTCCTTATGCACTGAACAATGTTCCTAATCTTATATAAAAGGAGTCTATCCTCACATCCCTCAGATTCATTTGGTGTTATTCCTTTTTATTCCTAATGGTGGCTAGATTGAATGGTAGTCAGTGACAGTTTTTGTATACTATGTACATACATGACATACAGAATTTTAGGTTGCAAAATCAAGCACTCAAAAATTAGGTAATTCTAGAATTAAGGTTACCTGTGCAACTGTAATTCTGTTCCCTGGTACATAAGCATTTTGGTATGGTCTTTAATTAAATGATCACATACTGTTTTTTCCACAGGATCCCTGCATTATTCAGTGGACAGGATGGACAGTGCTAAGTGAAAGAGGCAGCTGTTCAACACTTCTTTCTGTCTCCAAGCCCTGCACTGAATAAATAATATCTTATTTACTGATGGCATTCATCACCATAGTATCCGGTTCTTAAAAATATTAATGAATTTAGCACCATAATATATGATTACCTTACAGATATTAATAAATTTATCTGCACATTATTTCTGTGACCTAGGGAAGTATGGTAGCCCTATTTTGCAGATGGGGAATTGAGCCACACAGATACGTTCTGAGGTCAAAATTAGAAGAAGTGTTCATTAATTGTTGGTGCTCAACTTAAGATAGCTGTGACCTGACTTTCATAGAGGTTCTAATCACCTGAAACTTCGACTGATTTCAGGTAGAGTTGTGAGTGTTCAGCACTTAAGAAAATTTTGCCCTAGTTGTCCCAAGTTGGACAACCAGAAAATAAGGAAAACAGTTAGTGGCCAACTCTAAAAATTTTGCATTAAGTGAGTTGCCCAACATCACGTAGAAGGTCTATGGTACAGCAAGATACAACCCAGTTCTTGTGCACCCCAGTCTGGTGCCTTAACCACAAAACCCCTTTTTGATTGCTGCAGTTCCCTGCCCTAATCACCAGTCATCAACATCTGCTGTGAATATGGCCTGGATTCTACAGTCAACAGCTCACTCACTGTTTTACTGTGTCTCATTTGCCATCCATCCTCTGCACTGAAAGAAGAAATGATTGTGTGGTAAAAATAGTATGTGATCATATAGTTTAAGTCTACAGAATAATGCATACACACAAGGTGACATAAATTGACGTTGCATAGGCAACTTGGCTGCATTAGAACATTCAGAAAATGTAGGAGTAATTCTAGAACAAGTTCTGCTGTGTATGTTCAGATGATGACTTTTTGTGATTTATAACTTGCCCAAATCTGGACATATTTTCATGAGGACAGAAGATATTTCTCTGATCCCGGGTCTATTCCTCTACCAAATGTAAAGTTTTATTCCAAATCCCAGGGGTGCTAGAGCTGTTAAAAAAAACAGTCACTTTTTTTTAACTTTGGCAAAACTGTTTCTTGCTAACTTCATTCTTGGAAATGGCTGAACCACTTTTGCTAAAAACTATTTATGTAAAAATATTAACCTGAGGCAGAGAGCAAACACAGAAAACTGAAAGCTGATTGCATGATGTTTGGTAAAGTTATAAGAAAGTGAAAACAGGGAACTATAATGAGAAGTTTCAGAGTAACAGCCGTGTTAGTCTGTATTCGCAAAAAGAAAAGGAGTACTTGTGGCACCTTAGAGACTAACCAATTTATTTGAGCATGAGCTTTCGTGAGCTACAGCTCACTTCATCGGATGCATACTGTGGAAACTGCAGAAGACATTATATACACAGAGACCATGAAACAATACCTCCTCCCACCCCACTCTCCTGCTGGTAATAGCTTACCTAAAGTGATCACTCTCCTTACAATGTGTACATACACATTGTAAGGAGAGTGATCACTTTAGATAAGCTATTACCAGCAGGAGAGTGGGGTGGGAGGAGGTATGTACACATTGTAAGGAGAGTGATCACTTTAGATAAGCTATTACCAGCAGGAGAGTGGGGTGGGAGGAGGTATTGTTTCATGGTCTCTGTGTATATAATGTCTTCTGCAGTTTCCACAGTATGCATCCGATGAAGTGAGCTGTAGCTCACGAAAGCTTATGCTCAAATAAATTGGTTAGTCTCTAAGGTGCCACAAGTACTCCTTTTCTTATAATGAGAAGTGTTAGGCTGCCTTATCTATAGGTGTTGGGTATGTCCCTCGCCCTATAATTACAAAAGGAGTATGTGTGTATTACATAGAAAAATGCATTAAAAGGAAGTTACTTAGGGCAAAGACAAGCTCACAAAAGTTAGGAAATGCCATTGAGTTGTATAGATTGTAGTCAAACACTGAACTATAGTTCAGACACTTTTATAGTCTCTTTTCCCCCCCTTCCTCCAAATTTTCTTCCTAGGATTTTTTTCACACTTAATTGTTGCCTCATATTTTAAATTTGTTAGTATGCGATTCAGGACAGGGACTGTCATTATGTATTTGTCATCCTAGTTAGCATGATGGAGCCCCAGTCCTAAATGGGGCATTTGACTGTTACTTTAATATAAACTCAATATTTTATTACTATTTATTATTTCAGTTCTCTTGTTACTATCATGAAAAACCTGTGTTATCTTTTTATATATTCTATAGTTGCTAGAAAATAAAAGAGCATGGCAGGTAAGGAAACATTGCATAATATTATTTTATGGTGCGTCTATTGATTTTTCTAGAGTCGAAAATTGAAATGTGTTTTGGAATATTCTTGTTTTGTTTGTTTGTTTTTTGGTCTGTGCAATGTGTATTGTCCATTTTTGGCGGTTGAGCCTCATATTCTGATTTTGTTTCGTACGCAAAAGCGTGGTGACAGTACTGTTCATGCACCTCTCTAATCCTAAGTGCACTCTTTTGCTTCTGTTCCTTAATAGAACAGTTTGATGCAGTAGAACTGCTGTTGTGAATTCAAAGGTATGAATGTCAAAGGTGTGTGTGTGTGTGTGTGTGTGTGTGTGATGTCTTTATGATATGTCTCCCCCATTTTCTTGACCAGAATTTCCAATTGCCTCGGGAGCATTTTTCCCAGATCTTAGCATAACTGCAGATGATCCTGGAGCAGGGTTTGGAAGTTGAGTTACTGCTAGGGATACCCATTCAGTGCAGATATGATTAATAAAACTCATAGCTTTGCACCTGATTATGGAGGTTTTGGTTTTTGATTTATAGAGCGCCTAATAAAGGGAGACTTTTCACTCTTTAAAACATTTTTTTAATCCTTTTTTTGTTTGAGGGGCCAGTCCTCTCTCCAGCAATCGCATATAGCCCTAACTTTACCTATAAATCTCTTTCTTCTTTTTGCTCCTGTAACTGGGTTGTCTAGGCAGTGCCTCTTTGTGGCCTGTCGGAATGACTCACTCCAGTGCAGGTCCCTAATAGTTGGGTGTTGACCTCACAGATCTGGTGTTGTGGTACCGTAGCACTCTGGCTATGGCACACTTGAGCCCTGTCTAGGAAAACTAGTGAACTTCAAAATAAGGATCATCCACGGATTCATTGGTGGGAGTCTGCTCTGGGCTTGTCTCTGTGTGGCTAATCTCTTTTTGATAGTCTTCCTGGGCTTAGTTGCCCAACCACCAAATAACTTGTTTAGGCAGCAAACTTCCACAGTGTCTTGCCTGGAAGCTGGTTTCCCTCGCCGAGCAAGTAGCAGAGCTCTCTCTTCCTTCCTGGTTGTGAGACTCTCAAAGGGGTACCCAGAACTGAGTTATCTTGTTACCCCCCTGCCAGAGTGACAGAGAGACTTGCTTAACTGGGTGTCAGTTTCCTGATGCCACCGGTCAGTTAGCCACCCCAGCAATCTCCTCAGGGCTCTGCTGGCCCTTACTTTGGCTTGCAGGTTAACAATAGGTACACCCTGAACCACACTGTGAAGTATCCCCACTGTAGTATCCACCCACTGTCTGTGGACACTCTCAGATATTACCAGGTTTGCTATCCCCCAGGGGACAGTGTATACACAAGTTTGTTTGATTCAACTGAGAGTCAGCTCTTATATAATATTGTAGCACTGAGATATAGTGAAAAAATCGTAAGTTTATTATCAAAGGTTAAAATTTAACAAATAGTGAGTAAGGATAGGTTTCAGAGTAGCAGCCGTGTTAGTCTGTATCTGCAAAAAGAAAAGGAGGACTTGCAGCACCTTGGAGACTAACAAATTTATTTGAGCATAAGCTTTCTTGAGCTACAGCTCACTTCATCGGATGCATTCAGTGGAAAATACAGTGGGGAGATTTATATACACAGAGAACATGAAACAATGGGTGTTACCATACACACTGCAAGGAGAGTGAGCAGGTAAGGTGAGCTATTACCAGCAGGAGAGCACAGGGGGCGGGGGCGTAGAGGGGGAACCTTTTGTAGTGATAATCAAGGTGGGCCATTTCCAGCAGTTGACAAGAATATTTGAGGAACAGCAGGGGGCGGGGAATAAACATGGGGAAATAGTTTTACTTTGTGTAATGACCCATCCACTCCCAGTCTTCATTCAAGCCTAAGTTAATTGTATCCAGTTTGCAAATTAATTCCAATTCAGCAGTCTCTCCTTGGAGTCTGTTTTTTTTAAGGTTTTTTTTTTTTTGTTGAGGAATTGCCACATTTAGGTCTGTAATCGATCACTCACCTTGATTATCACTACAAAAGGTCCCCACCCCCACAGCTGTCCTGCTGGTAATAGCTCACCTTACCTGATCACTCTCCTTACAGTGTGTATGGTAACACCCATTGTTTCATGTTCTCTGTGTATATAAATCTCCTCACTGTATTTTCCACTGAATGCATCCTATGAAGTGAGCTGTAGCTCACAAAAGCTTATGTTCAAATAAATTTGTTAGTCTCTCTAAGGTGCCACAAGTCCTCCTTTTCTTTTTTGAGTAAGGATAGCAAGTGGAAGTAGAATTGGTTACATATAAAAGAAAATCATAAAATGCAAACCTGGGTCTGTATTTATCAATGGTTACCTTTCCTGTTTAATAATGTAGATTTTCCCCTAAGGAGTCAGTCTTGTGCAGAGCTAGCTGCTTTTTAGTCAAACCAGGGTCCAAGCGTTCAGAAATACCCATGCTCTTCAAGGGGTATTCTCAGTGAATGGATAACAAAATGCATCCTTGCATTCTATTTATAGTCTTCAAAGTTCATTTTTCCCCCCAGGCACAGGGCAACCCCTGTGGTTTAGTCTCCAGTGTCCTCCCATCCCCCTGTTTGTTCCGGTTTGGACTTGCTGTTCTAAAAGAGTAAATCCTTTCCAATGGCCCTCTATGTCACACTGGGCAGTCTGAACTGGACTGGCTCTTCTCCTTTTAATTCCCCTCTACATGCCTGACATTAGCTGCAGATGTGGGGGCGGGGGGGAGACAGGGTAAGTTGAGTCCATAGGCTCCTTAACCCCCTCATTGCCAGTGTGAGGCCCCCGTGCCGCATCACAGGCCTCCTCCCACCCCCGCCCCACAATTCCAAATCAACTTTCTCATCATATACAGCTCTAGTCTTGCAACAGCTTCTGACTTCTTGTGGCCCAGAAGTAGATAAACAAACAATAGAAGCACTAAGTTAATCGGCAACATCTGAGAATCCTACACTGCAGAGAAATGGGTATAAGGCAACAGGTCCCACATGAGAATTATTATATTAACATGTCCTCTTTTGTTTGAAATGCTAAAAGCATCAGTGAGCAGTATTAAATCTGACAATCAGAAAATCTTGATTCAGGGTTGAGATGTGTTCAACCTTTTTATTCTTTCTCCTTGGGGCTATACAACATGGATAGCACAAGTGTTTTCATACCTTCATTTTTCAATTTATTTATGCCAACTACTAACTTTCAGTGCTCATTAAGGTACTAGTTTTCATCACAGTTTAGCTAAGGTCACAGGACAGCTACTTATTTCCTTTCCTGGAACACATCATAAGAACGGTCAGGAAAGAATCTCTCTCGTACCCAAGATGTGATGAGCTTGCCAGTACCATACAGTGAGATTCAGTCCTTAAATTGGTGGATGAAGAAGGCAATTTTTCTGCAGGTAATGACAATATAAGGGATAAAAAGATGCAAGTCTAAAGGCGCTAACGCACTCAGTTACAACCTCACACAATACAAAGAAGATGGAATGATGAAGAGAAAATGAAAAGCATAAATTGGTAGGAGCTGAGACTTCAGGAATTACTAGTCCTACAATCAAGTAATTGTATATTTGTATTGTTAGATGACATTATTCTAGCAACTTCTCAGACCTACATGGAAAAGTGCAATATTTTTGTTTCCATTTCATGTTGGAATTTTTTTTAGTGACAGTAGGATTCCCATTATTTCTAACTTTACAATTTCAAAATGCTTTCATGCTCCCAAAATGGGAGTTCAGCTGCCCTTAAAATTTTAAAATTTACCTGGGACCTCACTGTGGCTGCAGTGTTAATTCCTGAAATACACAGAAGATATTTTATTTTTCAGCATTCTTTGCCGTTCTTATTCGGTGATTGTAACTACATTCCCCATTTAATATTCAGATGCAAACAAAAAATTATCTTTGCTGTGCAAATGAGAAAAGCCTTTGGGATATGTAAAAGCCTCCAGGTATTTTCAAACAAGCCATTGTAAGAGTATATCTCATGTTAGTGTACTTTCAAACTACTTTAAATACTATTGATCTCTGTATTATGTAAAAAGAATGCTATTTCTAGTTCGCTTGCCTTTTGAAACATTTATTTTTGATGATAAAATTAAAAAGGAAAAGTGTTTAAAAAAAAAAAAAGAAAAGAATAAAGGTGCTAAAAAGTCCTGAGTTAACAGGTCAATCCACGTAGGCACTTAGTAAATATAGTTAGGGTCCATAGAATGGTGGAATATCACTATACATTTTCAAAGATATGTATAACCCCTTTTGATTGGAAGCCCTATGTAAGCCTTTTCTTATTTACTGTACACAAAAACTTGACATTAGTTTTTCCAACAATTCATTCTGATTTCCCCCTCCCCCCCGACCCCTTTTCTTAAAGGAGATACAATTAGATCCCTTAGTGGCTTTTAACATCATTGACTGTGGTGCTGATACAAGACCTAATAGAAGTAAATGGGATAGCATTATGCTAGATAAACTTATTCCTATTGCATGGATCCCATGGATTGCTGCTTCTCTTCACTTAGAATTGTAGGTGGAGTCTTGCAAGGCTCAGCATTCTTCCCCTGCTCTTCACTATTTGAGATCTCTCTGAGAAATCTGGACTCCAGGGTCAACATTCCTTACACAGTATTTAAGTGAGCAATTCTGTCTCCACTAATGCAAGCTCTGTCATCCCCAAGATGTCTCAATGTCTGGAAGAAAATGATCAGATGGATGAAGAGAAGATCAGCCTTAATCTGGGAACAAATGAAATTGTGATAGTAGAATCAATTGGAGTAATTTGTTACTTCCTTAAATTTCACCATGGATTTAGGATATCTGATCACAGGTTGTCAAGAAGCTAGTTGAGAAGCATCAGGTCATGTTGGATTCCTTACGAATCCAAAATATGCAGATTTGCTGGAAGTGAGGAACACCTCTGATGTTTTCCACTGCAGTAATCATTGAACTGGTGCATGTGTAAAATAGTTTAGATTGATGTTTATGAATAAAATCTTGAAAGCAATATAACTTGCATCTTTTTGAAGGACTAATACATCACATGCAGGTGTCTTTCCGTGCCTTCTCATGCTATTGTGAAAATAGGCAATAAACAGTGAAAACAGGAAGTGAATGACAATAGGACTAGGAAGGAAATAACAGTTCATCCCTTTTAAAGGACCATTACTATTTTTTTGCTTTCTATGTGTGAGAATTTATTAAAACAATTAACATTAGAATTTGTGTTTTAACTCGATTCACCACTTATCACTCAGCCAGTTGGTCAGAATAATAGATTATAAGGGTGTAACCTTTTCATCTAAGGTCAAATAATTGTGATTGTCTATAGTTGATGGAAGTTTAATATCCTATTTCATTAAAAATTCTCAGAACATTGAACATAAGTCAACATTCCATGGAGAAGAAAGTATTATGCAGCTTGCACGTGTGCATATCTGCATATCGGAGCACAAAATATTGACATGATAATTGCAGTCAAGCCTGAGTGAACAGTAGCCTGTGGGAATTCAGCTGGTGTTGTACCAACTGGATGGCTGCTCAGGACACAGTTTGAAATGCAAGGTGCAAGTTAGCACTTTATTCAGCACAAGCAGGCATCATTTAAAAATCCTTGGGGGAAACCCTGGTGATGTGCAGATGTTAAAACAGTCTGTTCTGAAGTGCTGATATTTTTGAACACTGTAAGAGACTTGTGTATCTAGATGAAAAATGTTTGCAAAATTATTCACAGCAAAATATGACACAATTTTCAAGCTTCACACACTACTCTCAATATAAAAACTGTAAAGAGTCTTCTGTGTGCATATATTAAAATCAGACTGCGTAATAAATCATCTACTGAATAAAGTCACTGAACTTGTAAAAGGAAAAATTGGTTTCTTTAATGATACTTTTCCATTATGAAACACGCAGTAAAATAGATAACAGAACAAGTAACAGCTATAATAGGAGTATACACATATAAGTTGATAACTTTTTTAGAATCTATGAAAAATAATTGAATTTCATTGTGTGATATTTTTCTTTTTCCTGTTTTGGTTGCAATCAGATTGATTTTGCTTAAAGATTTATGTACTTAATTTTGCATGTTGTAAAGAAATATTCAAGTAGGGCTACGTGATCATGTTATAGAAATAAATGGCCTTTCTTTAAAAAATGTAGCATGAATGGCATTCAAGTATGTATTTTCTTTTTCCTCCCATATTTTCTAAATCAGTTTGAAGTACAATTCTCTAAGTATTTAAAAACAAAGGAATTCATTGCGCATGTGGCAATTATAAAATCTGGGTTGACTGTTAAGTGTTAGGTTTTGCACTCCTAGGATCTGAATGAGGAGGAATAGAAATTTATTAGGATAGCAAAATTAATTAGCCCTGTTTTTTCAACTCTTTCACTTACTATGTAGTGAAAGGCACCATAAAGTTTCCAGTTGAAAAATTAGGCATAAGCCCAATTCCTGCTGCAGGTTCTGCACAGGCACAAGGTTCTGCTTGAAATATTGGAGCCTTTCAAGTTTCTTTTCTCCCTCCTCCAATTTCTAAATGAAGTTTTTTAAAAAATTATATGTCCAGGGAATCATTTCATAATTTTCAATTTGATAGCCAAATTAATAGTAATGAGTATGTAACCATGATTTGACCACACAATTCAGAGTCTCCAAACTTCCTTAGATATTTAGAGGAAAATGTATAAAGGGGCTCTTTTTGAGTATAAAAAATAGGCTCTTATAAAAATGTGACCGGTAAGGTAATCGAGATGAGATGAGCAATACAACTATGGAGAGCTCTCCAAATAAACAGCCTCAGACTTTTTATTATTTAAACCTGTTGTCATTAAATGTAAAAAATAGCACATTTTTATTTAGCTTAGATCTTTTTATTTTTTTCAGAAGAATGGTTAATTGAATGATTGATGCAAGTAAAGACCTATGGTAGAATTCAAAATATTTCTTTTCCCTATTACTTTTACGACCGCTTTGCAAGTTTATTTTATGAAATATAATTTTACAAACTTCACTGAGCTTTGCTTTTGAAAATCTGTGGGCTTTTGTAATGCAAGTGTTATTTTCACACCTCATTCATAGTTAAATGTTTCCTTATAGTATCTAATATTTCATTTTTGACAACTCATTAAAAATGGGCCAAACCCCAGAAAATATGATACTGTCATGTCGTATAATATATAGTGTGGGCCAGAACACAATAAAAATTAGTTAATGTTTTAGAATAATTTCACAGATTTTTGGCTTTTGGTGGATGGTGAAAGCTGAATGAGGATAATCCATGTGGCTAAATACAGCTATGTTAAAAATTTTAAGTAGGTAGTACTCATGGGAAAAGTGATTGGAGCTTAAAACTTGTACAAATTGACAGCCTCTCTTCACTCCATTTTTCATCCTAAAGAAGTCTGCAAATATTCTTAGCTCAGATCATTATTGCTCATCAGTGGTTCTAATTAGCTAAACAGGAGTTTGTCTCAGTCATTGATCATCATCAACTTCTTGACAGTGCATGATTTTTTTTTCATATTTTGGTGAACCTTTTTAATGATTGTAAATGTATAAAGGGACCCAACGAAGATTGTTTTTCTGTATACTTGTTTCCTTTATAAAGAACAAGTCTTATTTTAGTCATGCTAATTGAACCTTATCCTTTAAACTGCAGCAAGAGATCCAAAGATACTATAGTACTGTAGCATACGGTAGTTTTACCTAGTGTGTCTTTTGGGAGCATCCCTGTAATGAGTATTGGAAGTCATACTATACCGCCAGGAGGAGCTGCTGATAAAATTCCATACAAGGCTTTAATTTATGCTGCAAGCTTCTGCTCACATCCATTGCATGTTTATATTACTGTAATAAGTTGTAGTTGTTTTCTTCTTTAGTAATTTGTGATAACTAATTGAAGCACATTTCTGTGGCATTATCCAAGATTATGGTTTGTGTCGTCTTTGTAGCTGGAATAAAGAATACAAAAATCCTAACATTTTGAATTAATTATACACAAATATTTTTTTCCACTTGTGAAATTGAATGTGGATCTGTGTTACAAACCTCATTGCTTGCACATTTTGTTAAAGGGATGCTATATTTGTGGAACCGGTAACCAATGATTAGGAAAAGTACTGCATTTTATTAGCGATGCAGTTGGACTCTCAGGTGTGTGTGTGTGTGTGTATATTATATATGTAATCTACAATTCCTTTATGGTGATAATAAAGGATTCTTTCTCTCTCTGTCTAATCCCAGACTTTTCATTCTTAAAAATCTCTCTGGTGCAGCTTTGTCCTAAAGTTACAGGGCTTCATAAATACTTGACTACCAATAAAACACTAGAAATTAGCTGTGCACACACTTTTCCAATGCTCCAGTGAAGCTTGTTTTCTTGCATCATTCTTGGTTGTTTTATTCATTTGCTTCTAATTCCCTCTTTAAAATAAAAACAAAAGCTGCAGAGTTCTTTTGGGGCTCACCTTAGGAAAACCACCACCACCCATCATGTTTTCATACCATTTCCAAGTTATGATTGCAAAGCTTTATTAGAACAAACTAGTTAATTACCCCACCCTTTAAAAATGCTCACTGCTAACTGTGGTGTGAAAATGCCTGTATACACATGAGACAATTCATTACAGTGCACTAACTCTGCATTTATCACAAACTCTGGTATCCTTTTTCAAAGTGTATTAAGTTCAATCTGAATTGAGAGATTGGTATAGCGTTCATGTGTGCACAATGTTGCCATGTACTACTTTGGCAGTCCTCCAATTGCTATTTCACACTGCTTTGCGGGTGACTGTTTATCTCTCTGTCCTCCACTGCATACAGTCAGCTGATCAGATGCCCCTCCAGCCCCATTTAAAAATTGGCACAGGGCCAGAATTTGCCCACATGCTCTTAGAATCATAGAATATCAGGGTTGGAAGGGACCCCAGAAGGTCATCTAGTCCAACCCCCTGCTCGAAGCAGGACCAATTCCCAGTTAAATCATCCCAGCCAGGGCTTTGTCAAGCCTGACCTTAAAAACCTCTAAGGAAGGAGATTCTACCACCTCCCTAGGTAACGCATTCCAGTGTTTCACCACCCTCTTAGTGAAAAAGTTTTTCCTAATATCCAATCTAAACCTCCCCCATTGCAACTTGAGACCATTACTCCTCGTTCTGTCATCTGCTACCATTGAGAACAGTCTAGAGCCATCCTCTTTGGAACCCCCTTTCAGGTAGTTGAAAGCAGCTATCAAATCCCCCCTCATTCTTCTCTTCTGCCGACTAAACAATCCCAGCTCCCTCAGCCTCTCCTCATAAGTCATGTGCTCTAGACCCCTAATCATTTTTGTTGCCCTTCGCTGGACTCTCTCCAATTTATCCACATCCTTCTTGTAGTGTGGGGCCCAAAACTGGACACAGTACTCCAGATGAGGCCTCACCAGTGTCGAATAGAGGGGAACGATCACGTCCCTTGATCTGCTCGCTATGCCCCTACTTATACATCCCAAAATGCCATTGGCCTTCTTGGCAACAAGGGCACACTGCTGACTCATATCCAGCTTCTCGTCCACTGTCACCCCTAGGTCCTTTTCCGCAGAACTGCTGCCTAGCCATTCGGTCCCTAGTCTGTAGCGGTGCATTGGATTCTTCCATCCTAAGTGTAGGACCCTGCACTTATCCTTATTGAACCTCATCAGATTTCTTTTGGCCCAATCCTCCAATTTGTCTAGGTCCTTCTGTATCCTATCCCTCCCCTCCAGCGTATCTACCACTCCTCCCAGTTTAGTATCATCCGCAAATTTGCTGAGAGTGCAATCCACACCATCCTCCAGATCATTTATGAAGATATTGAACAAAACCGGCCCCAGGACCGACCCCTGGGGCACTCCACTTGACACCGGCTGCCAACTAGACATGGAGCCATTGATCACTACCCGTTGAGCCCGACAATCTAACCAGCTTTCTACCCACCTTATAGTGCATTCATCCAGCCCATACTTCCTTAACTTGCTGACAAGAATACTGTGGGAGACCGTGTCAAAAGCTTTGCTAAAGTCAAGAAACAATACATCCACTGCTTTCCCTTCATCCACAGAACCAGTAATCTCATCATAAAAGGCGATTAGATTAGTCAGGCATGACCTACCCGTGGTGAATCCATGCTGACTGTTCCTGATCACTTTCCTCTCATGTAAGTGCTTCAGGATTGATTTTTTGACGACCTGCTCCATGATTTTTCCGGGGACTGAGGTGAGGCTGACTGGCCTGTAGTTCCCAGGATCCTCCTTCTTCCCTTTTTTAAAGATTGGCCCTACGTTAGCCTTTTTCCAGTCATCTGGGACTTCCCCCGTTCGCCACGAGTTTTCAAAGATAAAGGCCAATGGCTCTGCAATCACAGCCGCCAATTCCTTTAGCACTCTCAGATGCAACTCGTCCGGCCCCGTGGACTTGTGCACGTCCAGCTTTTCTAAATAGTCCCTAACCACCTCTTTCTCCACAGAGGGCTGGCCATCTACTCCCCATGTTGCGATGCCCAGCGCAGCAGTCTGGGAGCTGTCCTTGTTAGTGAAGACAGAGGCAAAAAAAGCATTGAGCACATTAGCTTTTTCCACATCCTCTGTCACTAGGTTGCCTCCCTCATTCAGTAAGGGGCCCACACTTTCCTTGGCTTTCTTCTTGTTGCCAACATACCTGAAGAAACCCTTCTCGTTACTCTTGACATCTCTTGCTAGCTGCAGCTCCAGGTGCGATTTGGCCCTCCTGATTTCATTCCTACATGCCCGAGCAATATTTTTATATTCTTCCCTGGTCATATGTCGAACCTTCCACTTCTTGTAAGCTTCTTTTTTATGTTTAAGATCCGCTAGGATTTCACCGTACACCGTTTCATGTGTCACAATGTATGCTATCCTTTTTTAAATTCCCCAATATGGAACTAGGGAGGGTTGCACAATTCACTGCTTTTATGGGCCAAGCTCATTGCATACACCAGGGGATCCTTGTATTCCTCCCTTACCTCCCACAAGCACCCCTGTGTGCCTACCTCCCACTCCCTCTATTTCAGGGACTACCTGGAATCACACCCCTCATTGTGCCACAGGCTCTGTGTCCCCCCACTCCCAATACTCCTCTTCTCTGATTCCAGGGTTCTCAAATCTCTCCCCTGTGCCTGGGCTCTCTGCGCTCCCCCCATTCATCCTTTCTTCTCATTCTTATTTATTTCTTTTCTGTCCGGGAAATAAGTTGTTGAGAATGTTGTATGCAGTGTTGTTGTAGCTGTGTTGGTTCCAGGATATTAGAGAGACAAGGTGGGTAACATAATATCTTTCATTTGACCAACTTTCGTTGGTGAGAGAGACAAGCTTTGGAGCATACGTAGAGTTCTTCTTTGGAATGTTAACATTTTACAGTCAACTGAGATGAAAGGCAGAGGTGTTGTTATGATGGAAGGTCTTAATGGCTCCATCAACCGATTTGTTGATATATAGACAGTTGCAGACCTGATTACAACTGATGGTCTGCTAACCAGATGCTAGGAACTCTGTGCATCCAGTTTTCTGATTTTCACCAAAATTAATAGCGTCCTGCCAACCGATGACTAGAACATTACCTGAAATGTTGGTATTGATTGGATGCAGCATTCAAAAGGTATTGTGTTACAGAGAAATAGAAAAATGCCATCAAGTTGAGTGTGAGATCTGCCAAATTAAGGTTTCTGTGTTGCTAACAGGAAAAAAAAAAAGTTTGCTCATTATATAGCTGAATAGACCATGTCTTTTGGAAGTAACACCGCAGATTACGTTAGGTTTTCTTTTATGATATTTCAACTCCTGGTACACCCGTTTCTTTAGAATATAGTTGTCTTAGCTTCTTTGCCAATGTAATTTGCTGTCACTTGCCATATGCTCCCTGATTAATTCCGCAAGGGCTGTCAGCCTTAGATAATTTAATTTTCTGTGCTTTAAAATGACATTCATTATCGGGACATGAAAAATTCAAATGATTAACTGCAAATTATGACTAATAAAGTGACTATTTTTTGTTTCTAGAGAAAAGCAGAAAGCTGAAGTCAAGGACAGGAAAGTATTAGAAATTTTGCAAGTCAAAGACAGCAAAATACAGGCACTGGAACAGGTTAGTATGTTTTAAATAAGTACATGAAGAATATAGTTGTTATAACTTACTTCTAATCAGTATTTTTTTATTTCTATTTTCTAATGTGTTAAAGTAGATATTTTAGATCACTGTGCTCTAAATTTAGGTTTAGGTCCTAAGGGCCTCAGAGAAGATCTCTTCTTCATATGGTAACACAACAGTTGAGCTCAGATGAGGTGCTTGAACTGATAATCCTTTGGCTTAAGTGGGTATAGGTGTGGACAAGATCTTTTCAGAGAAAGGTTGTCAATTCTAGTTCTTACTTCCCATACTAGTCTGCCAAAGCCTGAATTTGTTAACTTTCAGGTCAATGTGGAAAGCTCATCTTTTTTCTTCCAGTCTTTTTCTGGTAAAATAGACTGGAGGAAATTCTGGTTTGGGAAGGTTTTGAGATGTTTCCTTATTTTTGACAATTGTCCTTTTATTAATTATATTTGCTGGGATAGCTCACATTTTCAAATAAATTGGAAGGATAAATGTGCATTAGTCTATATTTGTGGGAGAATATACCAGACCTAAATATAGTACCATTTGTGTATTCTAGTGTTAATATTGTGTAGTAATATTTAGCAGCCTAAATCAAATGCTAGGATAAAAGAATAATGATAAAACATACTGGGCATAAACCATTCATTTGTCACTTACATTCTTCACAATTTAATGTTTTAAATTAATAAAGAGAAAGGAAAACTAAGTGTTGAACAAAATCTTTTGTTAAAACTGAGGAACCATAAAAAAGTTGAAGCTATTTTATTTATCTTGATAACTTTTAAGTGCATAGTCAAAACCCTAAGCATTGTATGCAATAATAATAAAATCCAAAATTAGATATTAAAAACGTCCTGCAATAACATCTACCAAATGTAAGAGGACAAAACAGTTCCCTCTTAACCAATCACTCCATAACGCTCAAATCACTACCTTCTCAAAATTCCAGGGGAAAAACAGGCTTTGCAACATACCCTGAAGATTAATCAGAAAAGACCTTTTGAGATTCAGGGGATGGGATCTTACTTTTAAATGAAAGGGGCATTGCCTTGCGCCTCTGCTGATTGCAGCTCTGATGATATCATAATGAGAGATAAATAGTCTTTGAGGGTGTGTCTACATTAGCAAAAACTGGACCCATAATTTGCAGTTTCTTCAGTGGTAGTAAAGGTGGATAGCCCATTGCAGACAGGGCTCTAGAAATGATACCAACCTGTTGTTTACTCCTGTCAGATTAGTTTCTGCCCCTTCTTCCACTCTGGCAGCAATGATGGCTGGTGCTGACCAGACTTCATGTTCCCCACCATCTCTGAGAGACATTATTTCCTGGAGCTCATCCTGGGCTTATATGGCTGTATACCACTCCATACTCAGGACCTTAATGGCACCATCTAGCATTTTATAATAGCTAGCTCATATAGTGCTTCTTTGCATGCTATTATTATTAAACTATTATGTACTGATGTAGTACAACCAACTGATATGTTTGCTTTGTCTTTGTAGACAGTGTAGAAAATATCCATATAAAAAGCACATAAGGGCAAGAGCAAAAGTAGTGAGTATTATAAGCACATGGGAATATCACTTAAAGTACACACTGGACTTGTTGTAGTTTGTTTAATTAATGGATATTTAATTATTTGTGACTGTGACGGGTGTACCAGGTCCTTTGAGGGCCCCTGCTTGTGGTCTCGTGGTCCTACCACATCCCGCCCCAGAAAAAGAGCAGTGTAGCTGGGTCCTCCAGGCCTGCCTAGAAAAGGCTGCAGAGAAGCAGCCATTCAGAATGCAGCAGGCTCTGTTAAAAAGGCTGCCAGGCCTGAGCAGATCATTTCCTGGCTGGGACCACAGGTATAAGGAAGGGT
Source organism: Natator depressus (assembly GCF_965152275.1). Taxonomy (NCBI): domain Eukaryota; kingdom Metazoa; phylum Chordata; order Testudines; family Cheloniidae; genus Natator; species Natator depressus. Next base: position 108,547,510 of record NC_134238.1, read on the forward strand.
GCTCCTTGCTGGAGCTCAAGGGAGAACCAGAAGATGCGTTCTGGTGGCATTGGCATTAGGTGAGGAAGAAGAAGAGTGAAAAACTTCAGCTAGGATGTAAGGGTGAAGAGGAAGGGGCTACATGGGAAGTAGCCCAGGGAATAGCAACAGCAACTATTAAAGGAAGCAGCATGTGGCAGTTATTTATAGGGTCCCTGGGTTGGGACCTGGAGTAATGGGCGGGCCCAGGTCCCCACCACTGGCCACTTAGTGGCCTAAGCCCCAAGGAGGGGATAAGACTCTGCATTAAAAGCACAAAAAAAAGGGTCTGGAAATTTAAACGGGCCCAGGAACGGGGCTGAAGACCCTAAAAAGGGCCAACCATTTGTTGAACTTTGTTACCCCAGAAGTGGGCTGAACTTGAAGGGGTGACCTGGCTGGAGAGCTGGGGCAATAAGAACTGATAAAGTCAAAGTGCACTGCTGTGTACCAGGGTAGGCAAGGCTTTAAAGCTCGCCCAGAGAGGGGTAAGAACCGAGCCCAGAGAGAGCTACAGGCATTAACAAGAGCACAGAGACAGGCCCTTTTGGACCTTTTACCCCGGATGGGGTTCATCCATCTATTAACTGAGTGACTTAGCCAGGGGGCTGAAACACTGAAGATCCGCCTGATGAGGGCAAAAGCCAACAGGTGGCACTGGAAGCAGAGAACGGGAGGAGTACAGGACTGTACTCAGCTGACAGTAGGTGCTCACGATCTCAGTGGCTGTTTATAATTAGTGCTTTAATTGGTACATTTTCTTCTTTCTATTCTTGCACATTTCTCAGTTGTTTAATAGAACAAGTATTCCTTATGTTCCCTCCCCCACCCAATGCATTGTAACATGGTGCTGCAGGGCCCTCTTGGCTCCTGCCCCTGTTGGGCTGATGAAGTCACTCAGAGACCCTGGGTTCAGTAACCACCAGTGCAGTTTATTTACAGATTTTGCTCCCACCACCTTTTCACCATACAAGCCCTTTACCGTCTGCGGGAGGGGAGAGCTACCTCCCTGCTTCCACTCCCTGCCTTTTCCCTTTCTTCCTGCTCCCCCACTGGCTTTCTTCACCTGAGGCTTTTATGCAGCCCCAGGCTAATCAGGCTGGCAGCTGTTTCTCCTTTGCCAATCAGGCACAGGTTTCTCTAGGCAGCTCCAAGCTACCTCCCTTAATTGGAACTGGCATGACAGAGGGCTGGCTCAGGTGTTCTGGCTGAGCACCTTGTCACATGCATTTAATGAATCATGGAATAATACATCAGTGTTAGAAACAGAATTTTCTATATTTTTCTCAAAGTAAACTCAATATAAAATCCAGGTAGATAATGTAAAACTTTCACCATAAGAGGTTCTGAAATGGTCATAATGAGGGAAAACGTCTGCTTGCTCATGTAATAGCGATTGTGATATATATTTTGTTCACTAGATTAGGTCTGTGGAGTGATTTGCAAAGACTGTGGAATAATGTTGAGGACTTTATGATTCAGCTCATTGTTACAGTGAAAGTTATTTTAAAATGGGAGTAAAAGAATATGTTTATGAGGGGCACACCCTCACTCTGGTGGAGAAAAAACTCACGGCCTCTTGTGCGCTCATTCAGCCATAACAAAAGGTGCAATTGTAAGGTTTGCGCTGCCTGGAGTGGGGAGCTTAACAAGGGAAATCCTGCCGTAGGAAGGGGCAGTGAACAGGAAGAAGACCGCTGCACCTCAGGCTGCTGACCACAGAGACAGATAAACCAAGTGGGAGACAGTTGCGGGTCTCACCATCATGGAAAGTGCATGGGCCAGTGATCAAGCAAGGTGCCCCAAGAAGAGAGGCCGGACATAGGTCCTAATTAAAGACTGTAGACCAGCTGCTGAGCCAAACCCTAAAGGGCAGACCCCAGAAAAACTGCCTAAGTGACAGGCCACCTTTGCCTCTCTTTTCATTTATTCTCCTCTCTCACAAGGGGAAGAGAGAAAAGGACCTTTCTCTTGTTTGTTTTGTTTGGAAAGTCTTTTGGATGCTATAAATGGGACAGACTTTGTAAACAAATTGGATTGGGATCCGATAGGGATTTAGGTGGGCCCCAACTCCACAACATCACTATAGGGTTAACATCAAACTGATTAGCCAAGAAATTCTAGCCCAGACAAGACATCCAGAGCCTCCTGGTACCAACTTCCGCTTGGCATTTACTTTGGGACTGGTGGTACCCCCCTCACACGCCAGGTATGCAGAGCTTATGTATTCCACTAGGGAGTCACTCCAGCATTCCTTTTTGTGGGAAATAGCTGGAACTTCCTCCTGACCCCACGGAAAAGGAAGATTACAAGATTTTCTAGTTCATCTCTCAATGAATCAGTCACTCTGGCATCTCCGTTCCCTCCAGATGACTGTAATTGGTTCCAAGAATTATTGCATGGAGTGGCAGAGGAGCACCAGATCTCCCTAAAGGAGGTCCAGGACCTCAACACAACTCTTGGATATTCTGCAAACTACTGGATTCGGTTGACTAGCACTTCCAGTTAATGAAGCTATTCTGGATCTGCTGGAGCAGTCTGGCATACACCAACCACATACGTTCCCACCCAGAAGAAGGCAGAGAAACGCTTTTTTGTTCCAGCCAAGAAAGCAGAATTTCTCCTTACCCATACCCCACCTAAATCTCTAGTTGTACAGGTTACCACGGAGACAACATCCAAAATCCACTTGTTCTGACAAGGAGGTTAAATATCTAGACTTGTTGGGAAGAAAGGTCTTCACGTCCATTAGCCTTCAGTTCAGAATAGCAAACTATCAAGTGGTGTTGGCTAAAGAGGGCTATCTGAACTTTTCCAAGTTCACAGACTTTGTAGACAAGCTGCCACAGCAAGAAAGAACTCACTTCCAAGCTCTTATTGAAATAGGTAAGCTGGTGGCTAGAACTGCACTTCAGTCAGCAGCTCATACAGCAGACACATCATCCAGGTCAATGGCAATGGCCATGGTAATGTGCCATGTGTCTTGACTACATGTATCAGGATTTCCCAGATGGGGTCCAAAACACAGTGGAGGCCTTGCCCTTCAATGAAACCCACCATTTCAGTGAAAAGAGATGAGCACTTACATACTCTGAAGAATTCCAGGGCTCAGAATAGATACACCATCACCAGGGCTCAGTTTGTAATGAAAGAGGTGCCAGGGCTCAAGCAATTAGGTGTTTGGGCTCAGGCAATTTTTCTACTTTCATATCTTTTACTTTCACCCAGAGGTGCCAAGGCAATGAACTGCCAAGCCTATATGTGCCAGGGCTCAGCACCGGCAAGCCCTGGCTCAAATTAAGCACTGACCATCACCAAAAAGAAAATATCACAGGCAACCCTCCAAACCTAGACTGGTGACTCAACAGTTTTATCATCAGTGATCTTACACTCCTCCTTGTAAGAGACAAAGAGCAGAGAAGTTTTATTTCCCTGCATCTCCCACATTTTAGCACCAGCTCAACCCTGTCCCCCAGCTAAAAGATATTTTTGATGGGAGTTGGACAGCTGCAAACTGTCAAGGATGCCACCATTATCCAACCCCTACATATCCTTTGGGGGATGTTGAGCACTCTTTTTCCACAACTGGCGTGTTATAACAATAGATAAGTGGGTATTAGACATCATTCAATCTCACTACGCAATCGAGTTTCCTTCCCTGCCTTCTCCAAAACCTGCATCTCCCCCCACACCAAAAAAAAAGAAAAAAACAAAAAAGGGTGTTCTGGGCCTTCATAGTAGAATCACTACTTAATCGTTGTGGGCTTGGGTGTCTTATATGGAGTATCATTATTCTTAAAGCAGTAGTTTTGTTTCATACAGTCATTGCATCTCTAGTGGCCTGTAGCACTGCAGGCATTCCCCACTGTGGCGCCTCCTGCTGGTTGTCCGGGAATTAGCACAGTTCCAGCCTCGGAGAGCCTCCTGCTGTCTGGTGTCTTCCTACGGTGCCTGCTTCCTCCTGATCTCCACCACTTATAGGACTTCAGGCCCTGTGTCCCTCGAGGCCCCACAGCAATGCCCCCACACTCAGGTCTCCCCTCCCCGGGGAACCCTAATCCCCTAAACCCACTTGGCCTCAGTGACCCACTGCTAGTCCTCATCTAGCCCCTTCCCTCAGGGGCAAACTGCAATCTGAAGTGGCCAATCATCATCTGCAAGGGGGTTTGGACCTTCTGGCTTTCCATCCCCAGCTGCCTCCCTACAGCCCTAGTACCTCCCCTGGCCTTTAGCAAGGCTTCAGCCTGGGGACTCACCAGGCCAGAGCTCCTCAGCTCTGCCTGCCTTTCCCCAGCCCTGCTTTGTCTCAGGTCCCCCTCTTGCTCTCCCAGGCAGCCTGGTCCTCTCTGCTCCTCAGCTGGAGCAAGAGTCTTCTCTCACTCCCTCAGCCTGCCCTTTTATCAGGGTCAGCTGGACTCTAATTGGGTGTGGCCACACCTGTGGCTGTTTACCCAACCAGCCTCCCTTTGGCTGCATTTAATCCCTTCCTAACCGGAGCGGGGTGACCGCCCCGCTACATGGCCCATCTTACACAAAGGTTGGAAAAGATAGGATCGTGTATGCTAAAAATTCCTTCCAATACTATTGTTGAATTTCCACCTTTGTCAATATATTGATCAATAGTTTTCCTTCATGCTGCTTCCCCAGTCTTAGGAAGGCCAGGCATGTTTTGAATTCTATCTTAAAGGTAAACTGCAAGCAGTAATAAATGGGTATGTGTGCTGCCTTTTACTATTTTTTCGTTCTGTAAAGATGAGCTTACTGAGGGTTTTTTTTTTAAGTTGTTTTCTATTAGAAATGTTCGTTGTAAAAAACCAGACAGATTAAAAAAACTTCTTAATTGTTATACACCGTAAAGGTACTTTAAAGGGCATAGACACACACTTCTTATTTTGCTTTCCAGTTGAACCTAAAATATCTCCGTTCATGTTATTGTGGACAAACCCGATTAGTAATCATGCCATAGTTTTTGGGTTTCTTTGACACAAAATAAGTCACCCTGTTAAATTCAGTTTCAGATTCAAGGTTTCTGAAGAACATTCATATTGATCGTTCTGCACACTTTTATCAAACATTAGTGTTATGTCACAGATCCACATTTCTCTCCCACTTGATTGCAGAAATGCCTTATGGTCATATAAACATCCCTCCAAGTGTCTTTTTTTTTTTTTCCTCCTCAAGAAAAAGGATGTGATACCTTGGTGAAATAGATCAGCTACTTTCCTGCCATAAGCTGTTGTTCTTTTGAAGGCTGTATCCTGTACAAATCTATCTCCAACTTCCCTTTTCCCTTCCAGTGTTGTCTCCTAAGAATGTCATTAAGAATTTTACAAAATTAAACTGATTGTTTAGTGTGTGTGCGTGTGTGCATATCCCATTATGCATTTTGGGATTAATAACAAGAATTATTGCTATACATTGAGGGTTCATCAGTTGGAAGCAACAGAGGAGGAGAAAGACCTGTGTGTATTAGTTGATCACAGGAGAACTGAGCCCTGGTCTACACTAGGACTTTAGGTCGAATTTAGCAGCGTTAAATCAATGTAAACCTGCACCCGTCCACACGATGAAGCCCTTTATTTCGACTTAAAGGGCTCTTAAAATCGATTTCCATACTCCACCCCTGACAAGTGGATTAGCGCTTAAATTGGCCTTCCCGGGTCGAATTTGGGGTACTGTGGACACAATTCGATGGTATTGGCCTCTGGGACCTATCCCAGAGTGCTCCATTGTGACCGCTCTGGACAGCACTCTCAACTCAGATGCACTGTCCTGGTAGACAGGAAAAGGCCCACGAACTTTTGAATTTCAATTTCCTATTTGGCCAGCGTGGCAAGCTGCAGGTGACCATGCAGAGCTCATCAGCAGAGGTGACCATGATGGAGTCCCAGAATCGCAAAAGAGCTCCAGCATGGACTGAACGGGAGGTACGGGATCTGATCGCTGTATGGGGAGAGGAATCTGTGCTATCAGAACTCCGTTCCAGTTTTCGAAATGCCAAAACCTTTGTCAAAATCTCCCAGGGCATGAAGGACAGAGGCCATAACAGGGATCCGAAGCAGTGCTGCCTGAAACTTAAGGAGCTGAGGCAAGCCTACCAGAAAACCAGAGGGGCGAACGGCCGCTCCGGGTCAGAGCCCCAAACATGCCGCTTCTATGATGAGCTGCATGCCATTTTAGGGGGTTCAGCTACCACTACCCCAGCCATGTTGTTTGACTCCTTCAATGGAGATGGAGGCAACACAGAAGCAGGTTTTGGGGACGAAGAAGATGATAATGATGATGATGATGAGGTTGTAGATAGCTCACAGCAAGCAAGTGGAGAAACCGGTTTTCCCAACAGCCAGGAACTGTTTCTCACCCTGGACCTGGAGCCAGTACCCCCCGAACCCACCCAAGGCTGCCTCCTGGACCCGGCAGGCAGAGAAGGGACCTCCGGTGAGTGTACCTTTTAAAATACTATACATGGTTTAAAAGCAAGCATGTGAAAGGGTTAATTTGCCCTGGCATTCGCGGCTCTCCTGGATGTACTCCCAAAGCCTTTGCAAAAGGTTTCTGGGGAGGGCAGCCTTATTGCGTCCTTCATGGTAGGACACTTTACCTCTCCAGGCCAGTAACACGTACTCGGGAATCATTGTACAACAAAGCATTGCAGTGTATGTTTGCTGGCGTTCAAACAACATCCATTCTTTATCTCTCTGTGTTATCCTCAGGAGAGTGAGATATCATTCATAGTCTCCTGGTTGAAATAGGGTGCTTTTCTTCAGGGGACATTCAGAGGAGCCTGTTCCTGCTGAGCTGTTTGCCTGCGGCTGAACAGAAATGTTCCCCGCTGTTAGCCATGGGGAGGGGGGAGGGTTGAGGGGGTAGCCACGCGGTGGGGGGAGGCAAAATGCGACCTTGTAACGAAAGCACATGTGCTATGTATGTAATGTTAACAGCAAGGTTTACCCTGAAAGACTGTAGCCACTGTTTTATAAAATGTGTCTTTTTAAATACCGCTGTCCCTTTTTTTTTCTCCACCAGCTGCATGTGTTTCAATGATCACTTCGCTTCTCCTTCCCAGAGGCTAGTGAAGATTAGAAAGAAAAAAAACCGCACTCGTGATGAAATGTTCTCTGAGCTCATGCTGTCCTCCCACACTGACAGAGCACAGACGAATGCGTGGAGGCAAATAATGTCAGAGTGCAGGAAAGCACAAAATGACCGGAAGGAAAGGTGGCGGGCTGAAGAGAATAAGTGGCGGGCTGAAGCTCAAATGTGGCGGCAGCGTGATGAGAGGAGGCAGGATTCAATGCTGAGGCTGCTGGAGGACCAAACCAGTATGCTCCAGTGTATGGGTTGAGCTGCAGCAAAGGCAGCTGGAGCACAGACTGCCACTACAGCCCCTGTGTAACCAACCGCCCTCCTCCCCAAGTTCCATAGCCTCCACACCCAGACGCCCAAGAACGCGGTGGGGGGGGGGGCCACCGGCCAACCAGCCACTCTGCCACAGAGGATTGCCCAAAAAAAAGAAGGCTGGCATTCAATACATTTTAAAGTTGTAAACTTTTAAAGTGCTGTGTGGCATTTTCCTTCCCTCCTCCACCACCCCTCCTGGGCTACCTTGGCAGTCATCCCCCTATTTGTGTGATGAATGAATAAAGAATGCATGAATGTGAAGCAACAATGACTTTATTGCCTCTGCAAGCAATGATTAAAGGGAGGAGGGGAGGGTGGTTAGCTTGCAGGGAAGTAGAGTGAACCAAGGGGCGGGGGGTTTCATCAAGGAGAAACAAAGAGAACTTTCACACCGTAGCCTGGCCAGTCATGAAACTGGTTTTCAAAGCTTCTCTGATGCGTACCGCGCCTCCTGTGTTCTTCTAACCGCCCTGGTGTCTGGCTGCGCGTAACCAGAAGCCAGGCGATTTGCCTCAACCTCCCACCCCGCCATAAACGTCTCCCCCTACTCTCACAGATATTGTGGAGCACACAGCAAGCAGTAATAACAGTGGGAATATTGGTTTCGCTGAGGTCTAAGCGAGTCAGTAAACTGCGCCAGCGCGCCTTTAAACGTCCAAATGCACATTCTACCACCATTCTGCACTTGCTCAGCCTGAAGTTGAACAGCTCCTGACTACTGTCCAGGCTGCCTGTGTACGGCTTCATGAGCTATGGCATTAAGGGGTAGGCTGGGTCCCCAAGGATAACTATAGGCATTTCAACGTCCCCAACAGTTATTTTCTGATCTGGGAATAAAGTCCCTTCTTGCAGCTTTTGAAACAGACCAGAGTTCCTGAAGATGCGAGCGTCATGTACCTTTCCCGGCCATCCCACGTTGATGTTGGTGAAACGTCCCTTGTGATCCACCAGAGCTTGCAGCACTATTGAAAAGTACCCCTTGCGGTTTAGGTACTCGCCGGCTGGGTGCTCCAGTGCCAAGATAGGGATATGGGTTCCGTCTATGGCCCCACCACAGTTAGGGAATCCCATTGCAGCAAAGCCATCCACTATGACCTGCACATTTCCCAGGGTCACTACCCTTGATATCAGCAGATCTTTGATTGCGTGGGCTACTTGCACCACAGCAGCCCCCACAGTAGATTTGCCCACTCCAAATTGATTCCCAACTGACCGGTAGCTGTCTGGCGTTGCAAGCTTCCACAGGGCTATCGCCACTAGCTTCTCAACTGTGAGGGCTGCTCTCATCTTGGTATTCATGCGCTTCAGGGCAGGGGAAAGCAAGTCACAAAGTTCCATGAAAGTGCCCTTACGCATGCGAAAGTTTCGCAGCCACTGGGAATCGTCCCAGACCTGCAACACTATGCGGTCCCACCAGTCTGTGCTTGTTTCCTGAGCCCAGAATCGGCGTTCCACAGCATGAACCTGCCCCATTAGCACCATGATGCATGCATTGGCAGGGCCCATGCTTTCAGAGAAATCTGTGTCCATGTCCTGATCACTCACGTGACCGCGCTGACGTCGCCTCCTCGCCTGGTATCGCTTTGCCAGGTTCTGGTGCTGCATATACTGCTGGATAATGCGTGTGGTGTTTAATGTGCTCCTAATTGCCAAAGTGAGCTGAGCGGGCTCCATGCTTGCCTTGGTATGGCGTCCGCACAGAAAAAAGGCGCAGAACGATTGTCTGCCGTTGCTCTGACGGAGGGAGGGGCGACTGACGACATGGCTTACAGGGTTGGCTTCAGGGAGCTAAAATCAACAAAGGGGGTGGCTTTACATCAAGGAGTATTTCAGGCAGGACTTCATGGAGGGTTCCAATAAGAAATGGTGCACCTAAGTTATTGTTCTTATTGGAACAAGGAGGTTAGTCTGGCCTCTGATTGATACATGGCTAGATTTATCTTGCTGCACGTTCTCTGTGAGTGACTGCAGTGTGACCTAGAGGAATGAGTCCCCTAGACGGGGGAGGGAGGGGAAGCAAATGAGTACAAAACAAATCTGGTCTATTTCTTGTTTTGATCCGCTCCATCTATCTTTTACATCTTTGGCTGGCAGCAGACGGTGCAGAAGGACTGCATGCCATCCACATCTCTTGCCTGCCTGGCAGAAGATGGTGCAATATGACTGCTATCCATCCTCATCTCTTGCCTGCCCGGCGGAAGATGGTACAGTACGACTGCTAGCAATCCGTATCGCCTGCCTGCTCACCATAAGACGGTTCAATAGGACTGACTGCAGGACTAGAGAGAATGACCTGGTCAAGTCACTCCAAATTTAGTCCCTGCGCCCATGTCTGCCCAGGCGCTCCTGGCCGACGTGGCCAGGAGCACCTCGGACATGACAATGACGGCTACCAGTCGTATTGCACCGTCTGCTGCCAGAAGGCAGTGGGTTGCTGCTACTGTGTAGCAATGCAGTACCGCGTCTGCCAGCACCCAGGAGACATACGGTGACGGTTACCTGAGCGGGCTCCATGCTTGCTGTGGTATGGCGTCTGCACAGGTAACTCAGGAAAAAAGGCGCGAAACGATTGTCTGCCCTTGCTTTCACGGAGGGAGGGAGGGAACGGGGGCCTGACGATATGTACCCAGAACCACCCGCGACAATGTTTTAGCCCCATCAGGCATTGGGATCTCAACCCAGAATTCCAATGGTCAGCGGAGACTACGGGAACTGTGGGATAGCTACCCACAGTGCAACACTCCGGAAGTTGACGCTTGCCTCGGTACTGTGGAAGCACTCCGCCGAGTTAATGCACTTAATGCACTTAGAGCATTTTCTGTGGGGACACACACACTCGAATATATAAAACCGATTTCTAAAAAACTGACTTCTATAAATTCGACCTAATTCCATAGTGTAGACATACCCTGAGAGCCACCAATGTAGTGCAGCTGTGAAAAAGGCAAGTCAGATCCTAGGATGTATTTCCAGTAGAGTTAGTGAAGTATTAATCCCATTGTACAAGCACTGGTAAGACTTCATTTGAATATTATATACAGTTCTGGTCAGCCATGCTCAGATGATGAAGAGTGACTAATTCAGACTGGAATAGGTACAGAGAAGGGCTACTAGTATGATCAGGTGAATAGAAAGCCTATTTTATAAGAGGAGACTAAAAGAGGTTGCCTTGTTTAGTCTAACAAAACAAGGGCTGAGAGGGGATTGCTCTCTGAATATACTGAAGGGTAAAAACCTGCTTGGAGAAGAGCTATTTAAGCTAAAGGACAGTGTTGGCACATGTCTGTAAACTGGCCATGAATAAATTTAGGCTGGAAATTAGAATAAGTTTTCTAACTACCTGAGGAGTGAGGTTCTGGAACAGCCTTTCAGTAGGAGGAGTTGGGGCAGAACACTTACCTAGTTTTACGATGGAGCTTGATAAAATTTATGAATGGGATTGTCTTACGGAGTTGCATGTTATAGCAGGGGACTGGATTTGATAACCCAGAAAGTCCCTTCTAGTCCTGTGTCCCCATGTGGCCACTTTTGCTGCCTTCAGTGGATGCTCATAGAAATGTCTGGAACACATTAGAAACACTGTGACACAAGAGTGTAGTTCTATTTAGAATATTAGCTTCAAAGGACAATAGGAGAGCAGTAATTCTGCCTTTCTGCGACTCGTGCTGGTGTCTCAATAAATTGAATTAAAATATGTTCACTTGTTTTTCTGAGAAGATGGAAATTAAAATTGCATAAAAGTGGCATTAAACCTTTCCCCTCTCTTTTATAATATTATTTAATTAGCTTTCAATTTTGATTTGAAGAGACTAAAGCTAATCTTTTTGTCCTAGACCTTGTAACATTTCAAAACCTTATCAACCAATTATACTCCAGAGGGGTTAAAATAGTACTAGCTTGCCTAATTATCAGCACTTGAAAACCTTCAGCTTGCTGTGCAAATCTATATTAAAGCTGCTTTAATGGGTCCAATTGAAAGAAAAATAATTCTACCGTCAAATATTAATTAACATTAATAAATTTCATTCTTAATTTTTACTTTCTCTCTTTATTGAATTTATTTTTCTTTGTAACAGAATACTTGGTTAAATTGAGAGATGTATACAAAAGTGATGTTTGCGGTTTTAACATTTTATTTCATATAGAGTGCAGTCTTAATTATTCAAATGTAAGGGGGACATGATGGATAAATGAGAGTCACTAGTGGTGAGAGTCTACAGCTCTTACAATGCTTCAGGAAAAAGTTTCTCATTCAGAGCTTATAAGCTCTGCAGGCTTATCTGTTTAAGAATGTTAATACGTATATTTTTCTACATAAAAATCTTTATGTGCCTGCTATTCGTAGAATACTTAACAGGAGGAGATGATGCAGGAAATCTAGTCCCTCTTGGCAAAGAGAGCCAATGGGCTTATACCACTGGGAGAGAGGGATTTATTCCAAGTACAATAAGAGCTTTGTTATCCAGCATGTTGGGGGCACAGGGGTGCTGGTAAGTCAAAAATTACGGTTAACTAAGAGAGAGGGAGTTTGGGTGCAGGGTGGGGTTTGGGGTGCTGGGTCCGGGCAGTGCTCACCTCAGGCGGCTCCCCATAAGTGGCCACATGTCCAGAGAGGCATGGCCAGGTGGCTCTGTGCGCTGCCTCTGCCCGCAGGCGCTGCCCCCACAGGTCTCATTGGCCGAGGTCAATGCTCCTAGGCAGAGGTGCAGCCAGGCAGCTCTGTGCACAGTCTCCGCCTGCAGAGGCCACCCATGAAGTTCCCATTGGCCGCGGTCCCTGGCCAATGGAGCTGCACAGCCAGCACTCAGGAGGGGGCTTGGGGCAGGGCGTTGGGTATGGGAGGAGACTCGGGGCAGAGGGTTGGGGTGTGGGAGGGGTTTTGAGGTGCTGGGTCTCGGCAGTGCTCACCTCAGGTGGCTTCATGCAAGCATCCACATGTCCAGAGAGGCTCAGCCAGGCGGCTCTGTGCGTTGCCTCCGCCTGAAGTCACCGCCCCCACAGGTCCCGTTGGCCGAGGTCAATGCTTCTAGGTAGAAGTGCGGCCAGGCGGCTCTGTGTGCTGTCTCCGCCTGCAGAGGCCACCCTTGCAGCTCCCATTGGCTGCGGTCCCTGGCTAATGTGAGCTGCAGAGCCAGCACTCTCGGTGCGGGAGGGGCAGCACAGCCCTGTGGCCATTCCTCCGCCTAGGAGCATTGACTGTGGCCAGTGGGAGCTGCAGGGAGGACGCCTGCTGGTGGATGCAGTGCACAGAACCACCTGGCTGCACCTCTCTGGACATGTCACCACTTGCAGGGAGCCACCCAAGGTGAGCGCTGCCCAGATCCACGCCCCCTCCCACACCCAAACTCCCTCCCAGAGCCCATGCCCCGTACCCCATTTCAAAATGCCGGTTTTAGAGCTATCCGGTTTGTAAAGTGCTGGATAACACAGCTTTTCCTGTACTACTCGATAGTTAAGAAGACATGATGAATCTAGCTTATCCAGAGTCTCAGAACAGTGAATCTGTATTTGTTCAAGATAAAATCTAATATAGTTATGCTGAGAACCATCATACATCTACCAGAGGAATGTATCTGTTTCTGATCTCTGAAGCATGAAGATGTGTAAATGTGTGTAGGGATACATGCCGTATTTAGGAAGAATCTCAGATTTGTCATGGAGATACAGCGCTACTGATTTCATGTTTTGCCTTTGGGCCTCGTGTTGGAAAGCTGCATGTTTTCATGAAATGCTTGTCAGTAGTTGCTGGACAGGCTGAGAGGCCATGTGTGCCACTTCTTGGGCAGATGGCTGATCAAAGACACCATATTGGTTCATGCTTAAAAATTAATCTGTAACTCCACTGAAGTTGCTTGAGAGCATGATAGTTATATACTCAATGAGCTCTATCTATTTTGCTTAACAAAGAAAAGGTTAAAGTGGTGCCTTGATCATAGTTTAAAAGAACCTACATGGGGAACAAATATTTGATAATGGGCTCTTCAGTCTAGCAGACAAAGGCATAATAAGATCTTCACACTGGAAATAATGCATACATTTTTAAAGTGAGGGTAATTAACCATTTGAACAATTTAGAAAGGATTGTGGTGGAGTCTACATTTCTGGCAATTTTTAAACCAAGATTTGGATTTGTTTTTTTAGAAGATATGCTCTAGTTCAAAAGGAATTTTGGGGGGGAAGTTCTGTGGCCTGTGTTGTGGAGGAGGTCAGAGAAGATGACCACAATGGCCCCTTCTGGCCTTGGAATCTATGAAAAACTACCGAAAGTCATAATTTGTTTCCAGCAGACAAATATATGCTGGAATATATGGAATATGCTGCAGTCTTGTTAAATGGCTCAGTTGAGGTGGCATATTATGCAGATGACACAAAATTAATTAGGTTAGTCAACTCCAGAGAAGACTGTGAGAAACTTTAGACGGATCTAATCAAGTTAGATGAATGGGCAATGTGTCAGATGAAATTCAGTATTGATGAATGCAAAGTAATGTACATTGGAGGGAAAATTTTTCTGTATTCAGACTTGTTACATGATTCTAAATTAGCTGTATCAACTTAGGAAAAGGACCTGCGCATCATTGTGGACAGCTGAATAAAGATTTGTTTTTGGTGCACCTGTGGTCAAAAAAGCAAACAAAATATTTGGATAAAGTATAATACATGAACTATCATAATGCCATTATAAATCAATAGCTTCCATTAGAGAATTCGAGAATGCTGTTTTTCTAGTCCCTCATCTCAAAAGGACATTGTAGAATTAGAGGTGTTTCAGAGAAAGGTAACGGAAATTACTAGAAGAATGGAAAACTTTCATGAAGAAATAGTAATGACCAGGATTGTTTACCATAGAAAGAAGATGAATAAGAAGAACCATGATACAAGCATATACAATAATGAATGGTATAGAGAAGATCGATCAAGAGCTTCTTTTCTCTGTGCCTCATAACACCTGGACAAGGTTCTTTCAATGAAATTAAAAGGTAGCAAATTCAGAACTGCTAAAAGGAAATAATTTTTCACACAATGTATAATTTAACTGGATCCCAAATGCCAAGAATATCGTGGAGGCCAAAAAATTAGCAAGATTAAAAAAGGAATTGAATATTTATATGGATAAAAAGAATATCCAGAGTTCTAATACTTAATGCAAAAATAAAATAAAGTAAAAAAGAGGCTTTGCAGAGATACAAAACCTCATGCTTCAGGGTTTAAGCCAGTCTCTAATTATTAAACAATTAGATGAAACTTTCACAGGGACAGATTATCCCACATCTCCTAACTGCCAGGTTTTTACCTTCTGAAGCAACTGGTGCTAGCCATCATCAGAGACAGGATACTGAATTAGAGATTGTAAATTAGAAGGACCTCTGTTCTGATGCAGGATGGCAATTCCTATTCTGCCTCAGGACAGGGTCGAAGACATCACCAGTGTAAGGAAGAGGACTTTTTACATCCAGAAGGTTTATGCTATGCTATTAATCTGGGATTTGATGTGTGCAACTTATTTATAATTCCCATGGTACATTTCTACTTGAGACCTCCTCAGTGGACCCTGCAGTCCTAGTGGAAGCAACCAAGAGAGCAGTTCTCTTGTTGTATCCAGGTACCTGATGACCTCCCGGCTTACAGGCAGGGTAGTAAAAAAGTGCAATTAGGAATGAACTTCTAAAAACCTTAACTGATCACAAAAGTATCCAAAGATGGGAAGCCCATCCAGTGGGGCCGTCTAAGAAACTTTGGTCTGTCCAGGAACAACAGCTGCACATAAATATTCCGGAGATGTGGACAGTCCTTAATGCTTGAAGGAATTTCAGAGAGCTAGTATTCCAAAAAGTGATCCTAGTGCAAACAGAGAATCAGGCCACCATATTTTACACAAAGAAGCAGGGAGGCACTAAGTTGCACATCCTGTGTTGGGAAGCCCTTCAGATGTGGGATGAATTCTGTCTCAGGAGATACCCCTTGTCATGTATTTAGCACGGGGGTGGGGTGGGGGGGAATAGATCATGACTGCAGAGAGCTTGAATTGGTCCATGCTTTAGATCCTTATTAGAGGCCTCTGGATCAGGAAGTAATTGATCAGATTTTGGGGGGGATGGAGGGCATCTGAGGTGGGTCTGTTCTCCTCCTACCTGAATAAGAAGCCACTGGTCTTTAGCTCAGCACCAAGAAAAAACTGTTCTAGAGAGAGACACCTTCTCTGTCCACTGGGAAAGGAGGCTTATGAGTGCTTATAAAGAGGGACTGTAGCAGGGTGTGGCAGGGCCCCCTTGGCTTCTGCCTCTGCTAGGTTCACAAAGTCACTCTGAGACCCTGGGTTTAGTAACCTCTGGTGCACTTTATTCTCAGGCTTGTTCCCACCTTTGTTTCACCAGGTACAAGTAAACTTTCACTGTCTGCAGGCGGGAGGGAGAGCTACCTCCCTGTTTTCATTCCCTGCCTTTTCCCTTTCCTTCTGGTCTCCCCTGGCTTCCTTCCCCTGAGGCTTTTATGCAGCCCCAGGCAAATTAGGTAGCAGCTGTCTCTCTCCCCCCAGTTAGGGCCAGGTTATCTCCAGCCTGCTCTAATTTATTCCCCTAATGAGGAGCAGGCATGACAGAGGGCTGAGTCTGCAACCCTTTGCCCAGCACCTTGTCACAGGGACACACACTGCCAGTGCCACCTAGATGTTGGGTAGAGGTATGACTGTTTGACTTTTTCCTGGATTACCTGAAAGATGATCAGTGTCTCTCCAGTCCCTTCATCTTGAAGTTTGTGGGGTTTGCCACTTTTGAAATTCCCCATTTGTAGTAGTATATTAATTAATGTGGTTTTGACAAAACTGATGAAAATTCCTTTTGAGCCACTGAATTGTTATCTCAAGTTTCTTACACATAAAGTAATTTTCCTGATGACAATAACTTCAGCTCATAGAATGAATGAGCATCAGGCCCCGGAGACTGAAGCATTTTACAAGGATGAGATAGTGATGCAAACTCCTCAGACATTTCTTTCCAAATTGGAGTTTTAAATTAATAAGTATATTGTTCTGCCAGTATTTGTTTCATGTATGCATGTTCCTCCCTCTGAGGCGCTGCTTTGTATATATGCATAATATTAAAAGGTCCCTGGTTTATACATGGAATGGACTAAAACCCCTAGGAAGTTCACGAAACTCTGTTTCATTTGCCATCAGTTGAAAGGACAACACTAAAAAAGACTTAACTGGCTGGCCTGAAAGTAAAAGGCTCATGTCAAGGCTCATATGTACTATATGTAAGGGAGCAGTATGATTGCTCAGAGCTCCAGTATGAAACTGGAGAAAAACCTGTTGAGAGACTTTGGGTTAAGTTGAGAGGCCAGAGCAACAAGCATGATGTCGTGGTGGGCGACTGCTATTGACCACCAGACCAGGAGGATGAGGTAGATGAGACTTTTTTCAGACTACTAACGGAAGTTTCAGATCACAGGCCCTGGTTCTCATGGGGAACTTCAATCACCCTGACATCTGCTGGGAGAGCAATACAGCAGTGCACAGACAATCCAGGAAGTTTTTGGAGAGTGTTGGGGACAGCTTCCTGGTGCAAGTGCTGGAGGAACCAACTAGAGGCTGTGCTCCTCTTGACCTGTTGCTCACAAACAGGGAAGAATTGGTAGGGGAAGTAGAAGTGGGTGGCAGCCTGGGCAGCAGTGACCATGAGATAGTCGAGTTCAGGATCCTGACACAAAGAAGAAAGGAGAGCAGCGGAATATGGACCCTGGACTTCAGAAAAGCAGGGACTCCTCTGACTCCTTCAGGGAACTGATGGGCAGGATCCCCTGGGAGGCTAATAGGCGGGGGAAAGGAATCCAGGAGAGCTGGTTGTATTTTAAAGAAGCCTTATTGAGGGTGCAGGAACAAACAATCCCTATGTGCAGAAAAAATAGCAAATATGGCAGGTGACTAGCTTGGCTTAACAGAGAATCTTCGGTGAGCTTAAACACAAAAAGGAGGCCTACAAGAAGTGGAAACTTGGACAGATGACTAGGGAGGAGTATAAAAATATTGCTCGAGCATGCAGGGGTGTAAGCAGGAAGGCCAAAGTACAATTGGAGTTGCAGCTAGCAAGGGATGTGAAAGGTAACAAGAAGGGTTTCTACAGGCCTGTTAGCAAAAAGAAGAAGGTCAGGGAAAGTGTGGGCCCTTACTGAATGGGGGAGGTAACCTAGTGACGATGATGTGGAAAAAGCTGAAGTATTCAATGTTTTTTTTTTTTGCCTCGGTCTTCACAGACCAGGTCAGCTCCCAGACTACTGCACTGGGCAGCACAGTATGGGGAGGAGGTGAGCAGCCCTCAGCGGTGAAAGAACAGGTTAAGGACTATTTAGAAAAGCTGGACATTCACA
This sequence comes from Natator depressus, assembly GCF_965152275.1. Classification (NCBI taxonomy): domain Eukaryota; kingdom Metazoa; phylum Chordata; order Testudines; family Cheloniidae; genus Natator; species Natator depressus. The sequence goes on from NC_134238.1 coordinate 108,565,294, forward strand.
AGTCCATGGGGCCGGATTGAATGCATCCGAGGGTGCTGAAGGAGTTGGCTAATGTGATTGCAGAGCCATTGGCCATTATCTTTGAAAACTTGTGGCGATTGGGGAGGTCCCAGACGATTGAAAAAAGGCAAATATAGTGCCCATCTTTAAAAAAGGGAAGAAGGAGAACCCGGGAAACTACAGACCAGTCAGCCTCACTTAAGTCCCTGGAAAAATCATGGAGCAGGTCCTCAAAGAATTCATTTTGAAGCACTTGGAGTAGAGGAAGGTGATCAGGAACAGTCAACATGGATTAATGAAGGGCAAGTCATGCCTGACCAACCTGATTGCCTTCTATGAAGAGATAACTGGCTCTGTGGATATGGGAAACGTGGTGGATGTGATATATCTTGACTTTAGCAAAGCTTTTGATATGGTCTCCCACAGTATTCTTGCCAGTAAGTTAAAAAAGTATGGATTGGATGAATGGACTGTAAGGTGGATAGAAAGCTGGCTAGGTCGTTGGCTCAACGGCTTGATGTCTAGTTGACAGCCAGTATCAAGAGAGTGCCCCAGGAGTCGGTCCTGGGGCCGGTTTTGTTCAATATCTTCATTAATGATCTGGATGATGGGATGGATTGCACCCTCAGCAAGTTCACGGATGACACTAAGCTGGGGGTGGGGGGTGGGAGAGGTATATATGCTGGAGGGTAGGGATAGGGTCCAGAGTGACCTAGATAAATTGGAGGATTGGGCCAAAAGGAATCTGATGAGGGTCAACAAGGACAAGTGCAGAGTCCTGCACTTAGGACAGAAGAATCCCATGCGCTGCTAGATACTGGGGACTGACTGGCTAAGCAGCAGTTCTGCAGAAAAGGACCTGGGGATTACAGTGGATGAGAAGCTGGATATGAGTCAGCAGTGTACCTGTGTTGCCAAGAAGGCTAACAGCATATTGGGCTGCATTACTAGGAACATTGCCAGCAGATCGAGGGAAGTGATTATTCCCCTCTATTCAGCATGGATGAGGCCACATCTGGATTATTGCATCCAGTTTTGGGCCCCCAACTACAGAAAGGATGTGGACAAATTGGGGAGAGTCCAGCAGAGGGCAAGGAAAATGATTAGGGAGTTGGGGCACATGACTTCTGAGGAGAGGCTGAGGGAACTGGGTTTATTTAGTCTGAAGAAGAGATGAGTGAGGGGGGATTTGATAGCAACTTCAGCTGCCTGAAGGGGAAAGAGGATGTTCCAAAGAGGATGGAGCTAGGCTGTTCTCAGTGGTGGCAGATGATACAACAAGGAGCAATGGTCTCAAATTGCAGTGGGGGAGGTCTAGGTTGGATATAAGGAAACACTATTTCACTAGGAGGGTGGTGAAGTACTGGAATGTGTTACCTAGGGAGGTGGTGGAATCTCCATTTTTAGAGGTTTTTAAGGCCCAGCTTGACAAAGCCCTGGCTGGGATGATTTAGTTGGGGTTGGTCCTGCTTTGAGCAGAGGGTTGTACTAGTTGACCTCCTGAGGTCTCTTCCAACCCTAATCTTCTATGATTCATATGATCCAAGGCAAAATGGTCTCCTCTGCCTGCATCAGGGATGTTTCCATCACAGAGAGTAACAAGATCCTCACTCTGTACATTTAGAAAACATTATTATTTGGATTTGTCTTTTAAAAGGGAATCCTGTTTTAGTGTCTCCTTGTTGTAACACCTAGTTTTGTATGCGAGGAAGCATGGTGTAGTGGAAAGAGCACTGGGCTGGGAGCCAGGAAATTTGGCTTCTGTTCCTGTCTCTGTTACTGAGCTGCTGTGTTCCCTTAGGGAAGTCATTGCCCATCTCTGTGCCTCAGTTTCACTTCACACTGTTTGACTGTCTTTACTATTTAGATTAAAAGCTCTTTGGGGCAGGGACTGTCTTTTACTATGTGTTTGTACAGTGTCTAACACGAAAGGGACCAGATCTTGCTTGAGGCATCCAAGCTCTACTGCAATACAAGTAGTTAATAATAAATAATGGTTCTGAGGAAGAAGATGTTGAATTCTCCTGGGCACTCTTCAAGTTCTTATTTCTTCCAGGATGTTTCTTATTTAAATTGGCCCATTTTATTTGAAGATTTTCTTCTTTACTTGCATCTTTAGGTTACCTTGTGTTTATATCTAAGGTTGCTAGGAGGTAATTTTTACCTCTCAATTATTAATACAAACAGACAAACAAAAAAATTCCATTCATGTTGGTACTGGCTTTATTGCAGCTGCTTGTTGAAGTTTCATTCTTATTCTTTTTCTTTGGGACACCCCTCAGGCTACTTACTCTCTGGGACTCCTAGCAAAAGGCACTGGGGAAAAACAAACCCTATAGTGGTATGAACAAAAACAAAACAAAAAACCTTCTCCCTCTTGTTTCTCCCCCTGTGTTTATTACTCTTTAAAACTGCCAATGCTACATAAATCTTTACTGCCTAAGGGCTAAATTGTGGAAGAAAGGAATTTAAAGGGAAAATATACTGTACCGATAATATTTGTTGCTTTAATGCAACATTTTAATCAGTTGTAGATCATTCAGTCTTCTTTTTTACTTTTTTGAGTTTTACATGGATTTTCTAGTCTCCCTTTGGGAAGAGTCTAGTTCTAAGAGATATGTGTGTGATTCTGTGTGTATACAGACTTAATAAATCTAGGGTTGTCAGGACAGATCTCCATAGATGATTCTCTGAGAAAGGTGAAATTGATGGTCTTTTAATTTAGGTACTGTGTGGAGTTAGAAATATTGCATAACCTCTATTGGACTCCATTGCAGGTTACATGTAATACATTTGAGAAATTCAAATTTGTAGTGGAGATGTGATAATGTTCAGTGCAAAATGTTCATAATTATGGGAGAAAAAATACTGTCAAAAGAAAATGTTTGTACTACTACCAACACAGGATACTTGTATGTATTAATATTTCAATGATACAACTGAGTATACTGATACAATTGGAAAATTTTATATGTAACCTTCAGTAGCAGACTGGATATACTTAATTTCTAGATCAGCTTCATATGAGAGAGCAATGTACAAATTGGACAGTATAGCAAATGACTTCTACAACATAACATTTTATGAATTATTTACATCACTTCTTCTATGTACCCTACATCCTGAAATAATTAAATAATCTAATGAAAAGTCATGTGAAAGAGAGCAGATTTTTTTTGTTTGATTCTTTTTTTTTTCTTTTTTCTTTGGAGAGAGGGAGGGAGGGATATATGTATGTGTGACTGGAAATGTTGTTTGTTAAATATGTATATGTACATTTGAATTTCATATAAGAAATTTGCATAAAATCAGTAATACAATTAGAAAAATCACTATGTAGGAGAACAGAGGAATACAACTAAGAAGTATTATTGGTGTATTTTTTTTTTGTTCGCTTCCATTTATTTTTATTTTGTAGTGGAAAAGGGCAGAGAAAAAAACCCAAAACTTTAAATATAAGTTGGAGGAAAAAGTCCACTCTTACTCTTCTATTTTTTTGTCACTTGAAAAAGTTGGAAAAAAGTGAAAATATTGGAGAGGGAGAAAATATGTTCTAAAACTTTCATTTTTTTCTACTGGAAAAGTGTGTAAGTACTGAAATAAAATTTATATACACAGAGAGAGAGAGAGAGCAAGAACTACTTGCATATTTAAACTCTTAAAAATCTTTTGAGTTGAATAAAACTGAAACTAAAATTTTGATTTGCTCCAAAATGAATTTTTCATTTTGTTTGTTAGACCTTTTCTGTGGAAATATAAATTTTTTTAATGCAACATTTTGAATAGAATTTTTTCCATCACTGATTACTTTCATTGTGCTGCTCTGAAAACATGTAAATGCAATTTACAAGTTTTTGGTTGCAGGAAGGAGAGAGTGGGATATCTGGGTAGGGAACTGTTGGACTTTTTGGTATCTGTGAAGGCATAGGAGGTGTTTTTTGGTTGTGGTACCCAGGAGGCAGTTGAGCACTTTGTTGCTGGAGATGGGATGCGTCTTCCCTTTCCACTACAAGGCATGGAGATGACTTCAATTTTGGAGGAATTAGGGATTTGAATTCCTCCTTTCTCACTCCAGCAACTTTTGATAGCAGTTAGCTAGGCCATTGCGACCTTAGCTCATTATCGGCAATAATGATGGATAAATATGTCAGCTATATATTTCTACTAAAATGATTCTTAGGGATATAGTTGTCATTTGATTTGCCATCATTAGCCTCTACAATTAACCTCTCTTGAGATGAAAAGGAGTAGTTCTGCATGTCTCAGAGCTTTAATTTCTGATATTCTGCAGACTCAGGGAGACCCTACAGCATCAGTGACTTTCTGTTCAGATTTAAAAGTTGAGTTAATAGACATCGGGGAAAGAGACAATTAGATTTTTGGAAAACAATTACACTACTTTAAAAAAAAATCTAGAGTTGTCTGGCATTTTGCATGTTTCTTTGTGATAACTAAAATTATTTCATTTAAGGATAAGCGCTCAGTGATGGTATCTACAGTATGATCTGTTTTGGTAAGTTTCATTAAGATCAAACAGTCCACTGCTTCTGATGCTAATGTGCTAATTTATGTACTGTCATGTTCGAAGACTGACTCCTAACATCAAAGAATTAAGTTATCTGCTCCCACCTCTTTCTTCCTAAGTACTGGTACATTGCATTAAATTCATAGTGGATGAAAATGCAAATTAATTTAAACACCTGTAGTTTGTTTCTTTGTTAACATTAAATATTTACAGAGAATTATGATAACCTACAGCACCATAGGGCTTGTTGAGCTATGTTCTCTCACAGCTAGTAGAAAAATGAAATTTAAGGTAGATAGTAATTTTTTAAATGTTTCATACCTTGTTTTGTTAAACTGCAAGTTAACATGACACTCTCCTGCCTTTACTGGTTGATTTAACGGAATGTAAACAGCAGTAGTACTTCCCAGTAAATAATTTGGCATTATCACGGAGGAAATCAATACTGTATTGCATTTTAGCTAAAAATTTGCCGTGTGAAAAGAAAACGAGAATGAATTGTGGGACAAATGTGGTCTCAGACATCGAACAAATTGCTCGATCGGATCAGAATGTATTCCTTCTTTGTTTGCCCACTTGTCTGGAGGATTCTTGAATCATACTGTATATAAAGATACCCCTTTGATTCTCCTCAGCTAAACTAAACAGTGGTAACAGATTCCTTTTGGTTTTGTTTGGAGAAAATCCATTTCTAGACCACCCGGTTAGCTGCCTTTGGAATTTAGACCACATGTAAACCTTCAGGAATTTTCCTAGGTCTTGTTGCTTTTTTCTTTCCAATTCTTGAGGGGCAAACTGTCCAAATCTTAATGGACAATTTTTCTGTCATGTTGTATTTGAACTAGTGAGAGTTGAGTTAATGTGAAGTGTCTGTTGCAAAGTGATTCTTGAGTGGAAATAGTCATTCCTGGCATCTCCACAATCACAATTTACATTGTAGGAGTGGATGAAATCTGGGTAATTGTTCTCACCTATGGAATGCTATGAAGAGACCTGAAACAGGAGATTATGTTATGTCTCTTCAACTATTGTGGTATTCAGCTGTGTGTATCTCTTTGCTACTTTCCTCATGGATCTGTACCAGAGCAGGTCAGTCTTTAAGGAACATTGCCAGCATTTTCTGTTCTAGAAAATTAGCCTTTTCCCACACTCTTTTCTTACACAAGCTTATTCACAAGGAGAAGAAATAAAATGCAAAACCAACCACACAGGCAAAGGCAGTTGGTAATTTACTTAATTTTGTGTGTGTTAGCAACTCTTTATTGAACCCTTTCCAGCTTGGGTTCCTATTTCCACCTTGCTCTGGTTCCTGAGTGATGTTCCCTCTACCTTTTTCCTTGTGGTGTGTGAAATGAGCAGATGTGAGAATTCAGAAAGGAAAAGAGTATACAAAGCAATGTCAAGGTAGAGAACTCCTTGAAGTCTTCTAGGGACTTTGGCATTTAGATATAGTTTACCAGGGAAGCACTTCAGTGCTACTGGGATGGGTGCTATAGAGAACCCTCAGTTAAGACGAGAGGCGTACAGTTTTCTGCTCTGGGGGTACAGTGCTGCAGTGCCAGTCTAGACACCCTGGTTGATTACAGTGCTGCGATTGGTCTCTGGGAGTTGTCCCACAATTCATGATCTTGCCTCTCTGGTCATCGGTTTGAACTTTACTGTCCTCTCCTCAGGTAACCAACCATCATCCCCACCCCGTAAATTCCTTTGGAATTTTGAAAGTCCCCTTCCTGTTTGTTCAGTGATGCGTGCAGTGGTCTCCACGTATCTTTCCAGGTGACCATGCCTGCTCCACACACCAGACGATCCCCCTTGGAGCAATGTCGAGCTGCTGGACCCCATCAGCATTTGAGGAGAGGAGGCTGTCTAATTCCAGCTGCACTCCAGCCATAGGAATTATGATACCTATGGACAGATTTCACGATGCATGACAGAAAGGGGCCACGACTGGGACACGCTGCAGTGCAGAAGGAGTTGTGGAACGCTTACCACAAGCCATGAGAGGCAAACCGCTGCTTTGGTACTGCGCCCACAAGCTGCCGATTCTACAAAGAGCTGGATGCGATATTCGGTGGTGACCCCACCTCCACTGTGAAGTCCACTGTGGATGCTTCAGTAGCTCACGTGCCAGTAGAGAGCGGACCGAGCCAGGAGGAGGAAATCTTGGACAAGGATGTGGAGGGGGAGGGGGACTCAGAGGCAGAGGATGACTTGGAAGTCAAAGATGCATGCAGCCAGGAGCTCTTCTCTACCCCGGAGGAGGCTAGCCAGTCACAGCTGTCGGAGCTTCGCGAAGCGCAAACACGAGAGGAGGCCCGTGGTAAGTGGTTTTGATTTTGGGAATCAAACCACCCCCCTCAGTGCTAATGTGTTTTTTTTGTTTGTCACTCTCCATGGGTTGTTGTTTTTTAATAAAAGAATTGTGTTGGTTTGAAAACCATCTTTATTCTATTAATTGAAAGCAAACAGAGCCCTGAAGAGCAACATACAATTATCTTAAACCTTTATATTGAATCATCTGCACCAATCACAATCGCCTCTTAGCATTATAAGCACTGCAATCCCAAGCATAGCAACAAATATTAGTGGCTTTCAGCTTCAAATTGCCGGCTCAAGGCATCCCTGATCCTTATGGCCCCGTGCTGTGCCCCTCTAATAGCCCTACTCTCTGGCTGTTCAAATTCAGCTTCTAGGCACTGAGCCTCAGCAGTCTCGCCCTGAGTGAAGCTTTCACCTTTTCCTTCACAAATATTATGGAGTATACGGCACGCGGCTATAAGCATAGGAATATTGTCATCGGCCATGTTCAGCGTCCCGTAGAGGCCGCGCCAGCGGGCTTTTAAATGGCCAAAAGCACACTTAACAGTCATTCTGCACTTGCTCAGCCTGTTGTTAAACTGCTCTTTGCTGCTTTCAAGGTGCCCTGTGTATGGCTTCATAAGCCATCGCATTAAAGGGTAAGTGGGGTTTCCCAGGATCACAATGGGCATTTCAACTTCACCTATGGTGATCTTCTGATCCGGGAAGAAAGTCCCTCCTTGCAGCTTCCTGAACAGGCCAATGTTCCGAAAGAACACTTTCCAGACCAGCCTGCGTTAATGTCTGTGAAATGCCCATGATGATCCACAAGTGCCTGGAAAACTATAGAGAAATACCCCTTCCAATTAATGTACTCGGTGGCTCGGTGATCTGGTGCCAGAACTGGACTATGTATGCCATCTATCGCCCCTCTGCAGTTAGGGAAGCCCATTTGTGCAGGGCCATCCACAATGTCACGCACATTGCCCAGAGTCACAGTCTTTGAGAGCAGGATGCGATTAATGGCCCTGCGCACTTCCGTCAGCACGAGTGCAACGGTCGACTTTCACACTCCAAACTGGTTAGCAACCGATCGGTAGCAATCTGGAGTAGCCAGCTTCCACAGTGCAATCACCACACGGTTCTCCAGTGGCAGGGCAGCTCTCCTTCTCGTGTCCTTGCGCCGCAGGGTTGGGGCGAGCTTGTCACACAGTCCCATGAATGTGGCTTTCCTCATCCGAAAGTTCTGCAGCCACTGCTTGTCATCCCAGACGTGCATGACGATGTGATCCCACCACTCAGTGCTTGTTTCCTAAACCCAAAAGCGGCGTTCCACTGTGGTCAGCATCTCCGTGAATGCCAGAAGCAATCTTGTTTCGTAGCTAGTACACCTGGTGAGATCATTGCTGTACTCCTCTTTCCTTTGTAGTTTAAGCAATAACTCCACTGCTACTCGTGACATGTTGGTCAGAGCGAGCATCATACCGGTCAACAGTGCAGGATCCATTCCTGCAGACCAAAGAGGCAGAGCGCGCAGTACACAAACCATTGAAAGATGGTGCCAAATGCGGATGGAAGCACAGGGATTGCTGGGATGCCAAGCAATGCATCATGGGGCATTGGAGCAACACCCAGGATGCCGTGCGACCCCCTCTGGCTTCCCACAACTCTTAGCGGCAGAAGAGAAAGAGGTGCTCTGTGGGATAGCTGCCCAGAGTTCACCGCTCCGAATACTGCTGCAAGTGCCGCAAGTGTGAACATGCTATTGCGCAGGCAGCTGACAGTGTGAACATACAACAGTGGTTTTCCTTCAGCGCTCTCTGAGTGGCTCTGTAAATGCTGGCACTATAACTCATCCAGTGTAGACAGACCCTTAGTGATTGGTATTATACGGTTGCACCTCAGCTGGGTGGTTGATTTCAGAGCCTTGCACCCGGTCAGTTTCTGTTGTTGGAGAGGAATTGCTGTCATGGAGTCGGGTCTGGTGTAATTTTATTTACGTGCTGTACATGTTCTTATCTACTCTATATATGTGAGGTCTTACTCTTTAGCCAAGATAGGAATTGCCAGTTTGTTTGGGTCCAGGTCATTTACCTAGATACACTAGCAGGAACAGCTGTCTGTCTTTTAGTTGCTAGGCCTCCAGATCTCCATCCATCCTCCCAGCTGTCACAGAACCTTCTCCTGGCTAAGGTATCGCTCTCCAGTCAGGAACCAGAAAAACAGCATCAGATTTGCTGCCAGAAGATTCATCTCACTTTCTGCTGCTGACCTGTTAGAGCAGGGGTTCTCAAACTTCATTGCACCGCGACCCCCTTCTGACAACAAAAATTACTACACAACCCCAGGAGAGGGGACTGAAGCCTGAGTCTACCCAAGCCCCATTGCCTTGGGTGGGGGGGGGGGCAAAGCCAAAGTCCGAGCCCCACCATCTTGGATGGGTAGGGGGCAAAGCCCAAGAGCTTCAGCCCCAGGCAGGGGGCCTGTAACCTGAGCCCCGCTGCCCAGGACTGAAGCCCTCAGGCTTCAGCCTAATCCCCTCATGGTGGAGCTCAGGCTTCAGACCTGGGCCCCAGCAAGTCTAAGCAGGCCCTGGCAACCCCATTAAAATGGGTTCACGACCCACTTAGGGTTTGAGAGCTGCTGTGTTAGAGTAACAAAAATAGTCTAAGTGGAACATACATTACACACTTGAACACTGGATGCACTTAGAGTTCCACCGGTTTGAACAATTCTCCTGTTTTCTCAGAGATTGCTGACCTTTAAAACATGGAACACAGAATCAATAGAATCATTCAAAATCTTGGAAATTTTCAAGGGTGCTCAGAGTGTAAAATTTATGTACACGAATATGTAACAGGCAGCAATCTGACAGAGAGAGGATTTGCAGGAGCCCCTTATTACGTTCTCTAAGGAATGAACGAAAGACTGGTGATCTCCACGATTCTAGTGGAGTCACCCTCTCTGTAGATACTATGATATCATCCCTGCTAGAGATGATTTGTCCCTGTGACTCATAATAATATTTCTGAAGAACGAATGTTTTTTCTTTGGAATATATAAGATTGCATCTGTTGCCTAGTAGCCTCTCAAAATACAAAAGGGAGAAGAGCCCTGAAGCCCACAACAAGGTCTCTACTGTCAATGTACTTTTCAGGAACAAAATATAAACATTTCCAGCAAAGGATACTTAATTATTTTTTTTCCAAATGCTGTTGCCTTTCTCCCTGGTATGAGAAACCCTTTTATTTAAATGGGAAAGCCCATGAACTAATCCTTCAGTCCATTCCCCATCTCTTTGTGAACACATACATGGAAAGCAAGACTGAAATGCTAAGTGTGTTCTGTTCCTAAAATCCAATAGTACTTTGGTAACATAAATATTTAAAATATTCTCCTAATATTCCCCTAATATTGCTCACAAAAATAGGTCTACAAATTAACTTTACTGGATAACGCACTAGCAAAAAGAAGAAGGCTTATACACTGTAGAAAGTGTCTGGGTCTGAAATTCATGCTCAGTCTTTAATTAGATGAATATGCTGAAATTGACACAGCCTACCTGGAATGTAGTTCGAAAAACTTTGACAATGAATAGAGTCCATATTCTCAAAGCGCTACAACTATTGGATTTGGATTAGGGCCATCGATTAATCACAGTTAACTCATGCGATTAACTCAAAAAATTAATCGTGATTAAAAAAATTAATCATAATTAATTACACTGTTAAACAATAGAATACCAACTGAAATATATTAAATATTTTTGGATGTTTTTCTACATTTTCAAGTATATTGCTTTCAATTACAACACATAATACAAAGTGTACAGTGCTCAATTTATATTATTTTGTATTACAAATATTTTCATTATAAAAATGATAAACAAAAGAAACAGTATTTTTCAATTCTACTCATACAAGTACTGTACTGCAATCTTTTTATCATGAAAGTGCAACTTACAAATGTAGGGGTTTTTTGTTACATAACTGCACTCAAAAACAAAACAAAGTAAAACTTTAGAGCCTACAAGTCCACTCAGTCCTACTTCTTGTTCAGCCAATTGCTAAGAGAAACAAGTTTGTTTACATTTGTGGGAGATAATGCTGCCCACTTCTTAATTACAATTTCACCAGAAAGTGAGAACAGGCGTTCGCATGGCACTGTTGTAGCTGGCGTCACAACATATTTACGTGCCAGATGCGCTAAAGATTCATATGTCCAGTCATGCTTCGGCCACCATTCCAGAGGACGTGCTTCCATGCTGATGGCACTCATTAAAAAAATAATGTGTTAATTAAATTTGTGTCTGAACTCCTTGAGGGGAGAATTGTATGTCTTCTGCTCTTTTTTATCTGCATTCAGCCATATATTTCATGTTGTAGCAGTCTCAAACAATGACCCAGCACATGTTGTTCGTTTTAAGAACACTTTCACTGCAAATTTAACAAAATGCAAAGAAGGTACCAATGTGAGATTTATAAAGATAGCTACAGCACTTGACCCAAGGTTTAAGAGTCTGAAGTGCCTTCCAAAATCTCAGAGGTGTGGAGCTTGATTTCAGAAGTCTTAAAATAGCAACACTCTGATGCGGGAACTACAGAACCCAAACCACCAAAAAAGAAAATCTACCTTCTGCTGGTGGCATCTGACTCAGATGATGAAAATGAACATGCTTCGGTCCGCACTGCTTTGGATCGTTATCGAGCAGAACCCGTCATCAGCATGGACACATGTTCCCTGGAATGGTGGTTGAAGTATGAAGGGACATATGAATCTGTAACACATCTGGCATATAAATATCCTGCAACTCCGGCTACAACAGTGCCATGCAAACACCTGTTCTCACTTTCAGGTGACATTGTAAACAAGAAGAGGGCAGCGTTATCTTCTGCAAAGGTAAACAAACTTGTTTGAGCGATTGGCTAAATTAGAAGTAGGACTGACTGGACTTGTACGCTCTAAAGTTTTATATTGTTTTATTTTTGAATGCAGGGTTTTTTGTACATAATTCTACATTTGTAAGTTCAACTTTCATGATAAAGAGATTGCACTACAGTACTTGTAGTAGGTGAATTGAAAAATACTATTTCCTTTGTTTTTTACAGTGCAAATACTTGTAATCAAAAATAAATATAAAGTGAGCACTGTGCACTTTGTATTCTGTGTTATAATTGAAATCAATATATTTGAAAATGTAGAAAACATCCACCAATATTTAAATAAATAGTATTCTATTATTGTTTAATAGATTATTTTTTTAATAGCTTAATAGGTAAAACATCATTCCATTTGGTTCAACTTTAAATTATCAGTTCAAAATCTATTTTATAACAAACTAACTATCAGTATCTTCACATCTGTGAATCTCTGTTGACAGGAATGAGACAGAAACAGTATCTTTTTTGGTTTGCAGATTTAAAGATATAAGAATTTGGGTTTTCCACATTCTTTTCCCCTTTTTTTCCTAGTTTCAAGTTTCCATCTTTCCCTTTCTCCAGACTCGTCAGTTCCCCTCTTTATCATTTTTCTTTCACTTCTTTGAAAAGACTGTTGTTAGCAAATACATTATTCAATATAACATTAAACTTTCTCCAAATTCTAGAATCATTGCCCTGGATTTTATAATAGAAAGTATTCTGCATGATAAAGTAAGAATTTTCACCAGGAAAAACAAATATTAAAAGCCCACTTGTTAAGGAACATTTATTCTTTAAGAAAATTTAAATATTTTCAACCTGTGATATACAAACTGACTTAGCTTTGGTGATGGTCGTTCTCCCTTGATATCACTTAACCATTAGACAAGCCAGCCGCAAAATGATTCCTGGAGTGCATAAGTGTAATTAAACAGTATGTAATGCTTTTAATATTCAAATGCTTCTCCTGTCTGTGGAACTACAGAAGAATCTTCAAAGATATCCTGGAATGGGGGCAATTGAACATGTAAGAAAACACAGTAGGCCTGATTCTTGGAGAAAATGGAAATGGGGATGTCCCTTGTTTTTGTGTCACCCATTCTAGTGCTGGTTGAAGTTCCAAGTGATCAGCCCTAACGTTATACCACTGGTGAAGGAATTCATGTCACTGGGGGATTGGGTGGAGCTCTGCTATTTTCAGAACCCTTTGGGCAGCAGTGAAACTGGCAAGTTTCATTTTTGTCAACTTTGGGAAAGTTGTAAGCAACAGCAGAGGCAGGTGGGCAGTGACGCTATTTACTGGAGTAGGGTACTCAAGAATACAGGCTGGGAAAATTAAGAGTGAAAGAAGCACCCCGGTTGCAGCAGCCAGAAAGCTCAGTGCAGTAGTGTAGATACTGTTGCTCATCACAAGAGCCAGGAGGTTGGTGAGGTGTAAAGTAGCAGAGAACTCTCATGCTGCTAGCAGCCAGGAAGCACACGAACACACACAAAGTTAGGTGAGGGAGACTTCAAATTGGGAGAAGAAAGGAATGACCAAAGATATTTGGGAGGAGGTTGAGAACATGATGCAGGGAAAGAGAGAGAGAGATAAGTCTACATAAAGCAAAGGATGATAGAAAGAAAAGAGGAAGCAGACACTGAAGACAGCTCAGAAAAAGATACACCATGTTCTATTATGGGGGACCGGATGGGAGGGGGGGAGAAGCAGAAGTGGAGTGAAGACCAGAAAGGAAGGAAGATATAACAAACACAAAGGGGTGAAGTAAAAGGAGTGGTTGAATAGTATTCAACAAATGTATTATTTGATTAATTTTAATGGTATTCATCAAATAATTTTTAATTGGTATTTTTCTCTGGTATCCATGCAGCTCTTTGGCTGGTCAAATACTAATAATCAGGAAAGAAATTACTAAAGTAATGCTGATGAAATTATTAGATTAATACAGATGGAATTAATCAAATGTGAGAGATGAATACATTCATTATTTGATTCAGCACTAGTAGTAAGTTACTTAATATGTGATGTGTTATTTTTTAAATTGCAAATGTGTTACGATTAAATACAGTATGAAATAAACAGCATGCAAGTGATTTATTTCTTTAGTGGTTAATTATCCCTAGTTCAGAGTAAGGAGCAGAACATTGTTGCATTGCTCTAGGAGAAGCCTGAACAGGAGGTTGTGACTCCATGAGCCTCCCTGAGTCACAATCTCCATCCTGGTTCCACAGCTGCTCCACGGAGGAGTAATCTGTGCTGGGTATAGAGCAGGTGAAGCACATGTTCTTTAGCATGCAGGCACATCTACACTTACCAGGGTGTTGGGCAGTCTCTGCTTCTCCTGCCCACCTGTGTGAGGTGATGGTCGGGAAGTGTAATGGCTTTAAAGAACCCACTTCTGCTCCTGTACTGCTCCCCAAGGTGCCACAATTTGGTCCTGTAATTGCCAGGGATTTGGCTTTCAGTTGTGTGGTGGCAGCTATTTTTCACGTTGTTTGGTAGGCTTAGTTTTCAGGCTAGTAGGTTTTGCGTAAATTTCAAGACCCTAAGTATGGTACCATTACCAGTTTTATGTTTATGTTTAGGTTTGAATGCTCAGCATAAATGTTCTCTGTTTCTTTCATGTCTGTGACATGAGCTGTGATTCAGTATTAAATGTTTAATTTAATACAAGGCACATTGTCAGGTTAAAAATCTTGTTTTAAAAATATTCCTTACCCATGCTACCAGTTAGGACAATTAAAAACAATCTAATTTATTTTTCACCTTTTGGTGCTCATTGCTTACCTTATACATTTATTATAGCGTCAACAATGAAAATAAACAAGCCAGCTTTACTTTTGTTTCCAGTCATTTTCATTGTCTGGCTCTTAAGCACTACCACAGTATTGTCAACTCTGCAGGAAAAGGTTTCAATCCAAGCAAAATTTCACCTTCATTAAAAAACAGACAAAACCAGTGAAAATATTTCTTTTAACATTAGGTTTTATAATTTTTTATATATGCAATGTGAACTTTTTAGAGATGGTTACTATAATAAATTAGATTTTTGAATAAAAATGAGAAGTAGTAGCCTTCAGTTATGATCTGGGAGGCTGTAAAATAAATATTTTAAGAGACTAAAAAGTGCAAAATTTAGCAGGGAACCGTGGGTTTCTTCTAACAGCTGTAAGGTTTTATTATGTACAGTACACAAAGTATTTTCTTTGCAAAACAGTGTCTTAATTGCTTTGAGCTGCAAATTCCATTAGACTTACTACTTTCACAATATAACTGATTTGTATCATACTATTTTTTATTTCTCTCAATTAATCGTTGTTTCTCATTATTTTCATGAATTGTGGAGAAGAGACAATTTCACTTTTTGGCTAGAATTCAGATATCCTAAAAATGAAAGTGCAAAAGTAGTCCATTTTATTCTTAATCCCTAACCAAAAATATCAACTCTGCAAACCATTTCATCTTCCGAGACTAGACCAAATAATTTCTGTTTGATTCTGTATTTCATGGGCTCTTGTGTCCAGGAGCAACAACATATTCAGTTCTGAATTCCCTGCCCTCCCTTACTTTAATATGTTACACAGTGCTACAATTCGTAGTATGATTTAAATAGTGATACAGTAACAAGAATGAGGTAAAACCACATATAATTGAAAATTACATGAAAAAATTTAAGTCTTTAACAATGAAAGCAAATGCATATTCTATTACAGACTTTGACTGTCTTTTTAATGAATTTTCATTTTTGTTAAACAGAGAGCATCAGGACAACAACAAGAGATTAACAACTTGGTACAGAGAAAAATTGCTGTAGATGAGGAAAATGCTCTCTTGAAGAATGAATTCAGTAATTTGCAGCAGAAATTTAAAGATAAAAGTCAAGAACTTAAGGTATATTGACTTGTACATAGTTGTATAGGACCATAGCTTTGAAGTACTTCTTTAAGCAATGTCAGCCTTTGTGGCACAGAAAGTGACAAGCTTGGAGGAAAAATTGCCTTAGGCCTTGTTAGACCTTACAGTTTTCTCACACACCAACTCTGAGAAAGATGCTTTAAAGCTACAAATCCAAGCTTTATAACTTTCAGATAAATAGTTAATGATGGAAATGGAGCAAAGAAAGTAGGAGTGTGAAGATGTGGCTTCTTGTAATTAGATTCTGATGGGACTGGCATTATTAATTGATAAAGCCGAGGTCTGGGAGGATATGTCTGTGTGGGTCTCAAAAATAGCTGGGGACAGCATCAAAGGCAGCTTGATCAATTAATGGGCTCTTTGCAAATGTGTACTCATCAAAGCTGTCATCCAGCTAAAAAATATGACCCTTCCACCTGCATGAAGGAGGCCAATAAAAGTACACAGGTGACCTTGGCCATCAAATATAGAAGAAGCTGCTGTGAGGGTAAAACTGCACAGTTTATATTTGCTGATTAGTTCTCACTTTTTTTTGTTTATCGGCCCTTGTGGTACTGTTCTACAGGACACTAAGGAGTGTGCACAGAAGAAAGAAGAGCAAAACAGACTGGTTATAAAAAATCTGGAGGAGGAAAATGAGGGATTAAATACACGCTGCGCTGACCTGCTAAATGACCTGGAGAAACTGAGGAAGCAGGAGGCACAATGGAGAATAGAAAAATCTGGTGTTGATGCCAAAATAAAGGTATGAGATGGAATGGACTATTGGATATTATTTCAGAACTAACTTCTCCCAGGCACTTGCACTACATGTTATTTTCTTTAAATAACAAGTTATATATTCAAATCTACCAGTGGAGACTGACATTCATTTACATTCCTTCACTTAAGACCCACAGCTTTTTAAAAATTGATGTTGCCAAGCAGGAAACTGACTTCAAATAATCATCCTAAAATGTAATCATTAAAAGATAAGATACTGGAGTCTGAGATAAAAGGTAATTCTTTAAAAACAGCTTTTAAAATCTTCTCATTTAAGATTTTTTTTCTCAATTACAATTTAATATAATTTGATTGTAGTGGACTTGATATTTGCTATTTTGTAAGATGGTTTTACGAACTTTTCAACTATAGTTTTGAATACATTGCATCTTAGCCTCCAGAGGGCTCCACTCTTCGTGAAAGGTTTTTTCACTGCATATCATATTTAAAAAGTTATATTCACTGTTTGATAAATGTGTTGTTGCTTTTTCGTTTCATTTGGATACTTCCTACAGAATGTCACACTGTGCTGAAATGTGTAATACTTCCAGTTTTTAATTCCTTACCAGTCTTTCTCATGAAAACTGGCATGTCTTTTTAAAATATTTCTAAGTAATAAGTCACAAACGCTAGTATCAAACCGTTTGTTAGTGTTTGTATGTGTATTTATATAAAGTTTATGTATTTTTGTATTATTCAGTCTAAGGTGCATTGAATACATGTATTCTTTTTTTATATAAAATGCATCATCTCCTGATATACTGTATGTCATAAACAGCACAACTTTGGCTTGCACAGAAATGTTTAATATTTTTCATGGCAATTTAGTGGTAGTGCAGCATACAACGATGTAGGGCCCTTTGATCCCAGGGTGAGAGAAACATGGAATGCTGCAGAGGCAGTCCACTGAACCCTGTGCTCTTTACTGACGCCCATGGCTGTTTTAGGCATGGTACTAAAAAGCTTTAAGAGCATTTCATCCCTCATAAAACAGAAGATTAGTTACTGAAATCCAAGGCCTATGGTTGTCTGGAAGGTTTGTATCCATTCCCAGGACTCTATGAAGGGCTTGGAGTTCCTCAAAGGGGAAACTTCACTAATAACAGTATGTATTAGAATGATTTAATTAATTTTCAGGCTGTCAGTTATGTTGTTGCAGCATCTCTAATAAATTGTTGCAAATAATTTAACTCCCCATAATTTCCCATTACACCAATGAAAAGAGTAAAATCAAAATTCTTTGGGTTGATTTTATGGCAGCTAAAGTATACCATAAAGAGAAGGAGGTTTGTTATAATGGTGTGAGCACAGGAGTAGGGGCAATCAACTCCAGCTTGAGCACTGACTCTCTCTGCAATGTTGATCAAGTCACTTGACCACTCTACTTCAATTTGCCTTATCTCACAAGACTATTGTGAGGATTATTAATTGATGTTTCTAAAGGGCTTTTAAGAGGAAAAATGTTGTATATGCACCAAGTAATGATAATGTGTTTTACTTCAGAAAAAACAGATACATTTAAACTTTATTATGTACACGTGGATTTAAGAAACTTTGTTTTGCTAAAACAGTTACCTTATTCATGATTATATTACTTATGCATAAATTAGCTATAAATATTTTCTTGACGTTTTAATGGGTTCCAGTTTGAATTAATTTCTTCCTCTGTTCTGTTCATTCTCCCATTTCCATTACTAGACATTTTCAAGAATATGTATTGGATGCCAGATTTGTTTTTAACAGGGCCCTATTAAACAGGATGAGAAATAATACCCTTACCCCAAAGGACAAATATGAGATTATCATCTTGTACTGTCTTGGTCTGAAAATGATCAGTTCTCCCAGTGTAACATGTTTCTTAAGTGCTTTTAATAACAGTGTTTTTAAAATGGCAAAATAAGTAATAGGATTTTTTATTGTCAGTGTGTTGATTTTAAGTGATTGTAAAAATGGCAAAGTAGGGGTCCATATTCATTGTCTCTGAATGATTTCCATATAAAATTGGCTGTGTTTAGAAGTGAAATGTTATTTTTCTTAAACGCCGGCTAAGCTACTGAATCTGGTATCTGGGAGTCAAGCTGGGATCTCTTTGGCTTGTGCATTAGCACTGGTAAAAAAGATCATTGTTGTTAATTTTGTGAACAAGGGATCCAGAAACAGTCCACCTCACTCTCCATAGTCCTCCTGAATCCAATTGTACAGCACCCAGAGGGAGAATAAGATTAAAACTAATAAATGTAAAACATCCTAAAACTTTACTTTTAAAATCTCTTCTGTAGATATTAAATATTTTAGTTCTAAATGTCCTAGGCCCTTTGAAGGTTAGAAGTGACTACTATTTCTCCACTTAGTTAGGTGGGTTTCTCCCCTTTCAATGGGATAAAGCACCGGTTTCTAGCCCCGGAGGGGCTTCAAGCAGTGACATTTGTATGTATACAAAAGCTGTCAGTGTTGTCCAGCTATACCAAAAGAAGGACAGGAGACACTTGATATGGTTTTAATCAAGCTGTAATTGTATTAGTAGATGTCTGGGACTACCCGGCAGATAAAAGTGTATAGTGCAGATAACCCCATGTTCATTCAATAACCACCCTGAGGGGCTTCCACCAACTCCCTTCTTTTTCCATCGAGGTCCCCCAGCCAACCTATTGCTGGGACCTTACCATCCCCACATCCACCCCAAACAAGGATTAAGGTGGGCTATACGAAAGGGGGTTGGCTCTCTGCCGTACCAGTCATAGGAGCCCCGAACTCCCGCAGTCCGCTCCTGTAACCATCACTTCCTGTTTAAGTCCTTGATCAAACTTTTTTTCCGCACACTGTATACCTTACCTATTGAATGCCTGCACTGGACATCCGCTCCACTCTTACATAATGAGTTGCAACATATAGTCTAATTCCCTTCACTCCTCACCAAAATGGGGCCCTGCTTCCCCTGAACCTGCTGTGGGGAAGGCAAATAAAAAAAACAACCCACTTCACCTACACCAATCTGGTGGTGAGGGGAAAATTTCTTCCCAACCTGCCTAAAAAGGAGCGGCTGCCCACAGCAGGTCCTGACAGAACCTGGTATTTTGCCACCTCAAGGCGAGGGAGGGTGGGCTTTTCCCTTTTCAACTCCTCAGCCCTTCCAGTCTCAGAGGATAAGTCAGTGTTGTCATGCTGACCCACTCCCCCTTTTGCAGCACCTTCTGAGCCTCTTTCCCCCCAACCCGAAAAGTAATGTGGTGAAAAGTGAGTGATAAATACAAGGTGGATTGATTTAAATCAAAGCAATTTTAATCACTGATTTTAATCATGATTTAAGTCAGCAAGCTGAAAACTTTGATTTTAAATAATCGATTTTAATCTTGTTTTTTATTTGTACTTCAGTTATTTTCTAATTGTTTGGTAACCATTAAAATATGTTGATTTACAACTAAATATTGCCTTTATGCTAAATGGTGCTTCTTTTTTGCTAACCAGGAGGATATACTAACTATAAACATTTATTTAAGCTACTTGTATAGATTAACTTGTATTTATTCTGATTCTTAATTTTTAAATTTTTTTTAGAAAATGTTGCATGATGCATATCTTAGTTACTAGATGATTAATTTTTTATTGATGATTTGTGTCAAGCTGTATTTGGATGGAAATTCAAATTCAATTAAAAATGTGCAAAAACAGCATTCAATTTTTTTAATTATATATAAATGTAAGGAATAAAAAGATTTTCAAAGCATGTTTTGCAACTCCCAACTGGTTTCTTAAATTTGAATGAACTAACCATTGAACTGAAGTAGTTGAATAAACTGAAGTGAACAAAATATTCTCTGCACCTGCAGAAGAGGCTACTGCTGTCAAAAGCTGTTTGGCATTCAGTGAAATCTGGTTCTAAGCGATTAGCCAATGACTTCCACTAGTTCAGTGGTTTGACTTTCTTTAAAATTTGGTATAACATATGTACTACTTAATGTTTTGTATTTAATTTTGTATTTAATGTAAATAATTTTAATATATTATTGTAAGTTTAGACCTTAACATAGGTTGTCAATTTCAAATTTGATTTTAAATCAGTTTATTCTTTAAAAGTACAAATCTGTATTTAATTTAAACAGAAAAACTGATATAAATAAAAAATCTGATTTAATTTTTTTAAGTAATCAATTTTTACTCACCCCATTTTTTATCAATCACATTTATCATATGCCTTTCCAGTTTATCACATATGCCTTTATGAATCTTGTTTGTGTACAGCATAGACCTAATTCTCACTTGTGCTAAGGCTTTTTACACTGCTCTGGTAGCATAAAGTGGTGTTGAAGTGGGTAGGAACAGCATCCTGATGAGAATTCTCCTATGCAGGGGATTTCCCTGGCTTGAATAGAACTGGTATAAAGACTCTATATAGACCCTGCTCTCAGCCTCCAGGTGGATCAGGAGCATAACCCTGCAATATGGGTGTTTTCTGTTTCCCAGAGCCCATTGTAGGTCATTGGAAGCCAAGCAAAAGTTAATGTACCCCTGTGGACTGTTTAATTTACACTGGGGACGGGGCAGGTTCCTGCACAATCCCAGAATATGAGGAATGCAAAAGTGATTTAAAGCCACCTTTGTTCCCCTTCCCAAGTCCAAACATGGAATAAATGAGAATCTGATCCAATGCCTGGTTGTGCATAGTCTCTGATTTACCCCTTGAGAGTGTAGGGCTACCACTTTTCCTGCAGGCAGCTTGGCTTCAGTCCCATTGGGAACAATGAGAGGCACTGGACATCTTTCAGAACATTCTGTAGCTTCATATCTCCATTGAGATAATGGGAAATGGTGGGTATTTTGACAGAAGTCAATTCTCCCTGAGTTTTTCTCAACTCTGTAGAACACAATGAGGAAAAAAGTATGAAAAAAAATTAAATGCCTTTAAAAATCAGTTTCCTTTAATCCAAGCCTGCAAACACTAAAATAGTTGATTTATAATGTTATGGTTTTTGTATAATGTCACTACAGGACACAGCTATGGTAGTTTGGGTGCTTTAGATGCACATTTCCATACTTTACCATGTTTGGTTTTCATTTAAATTTCCTGGGTTTATAGTTCTTGGTTCTGGAATAATTAGAATCTTGCAGTAATGATTTTACCTTGTTCATAAGTTCTTTTCTCCATTACTCCATATTAACATAGTTTTTGTCCGGGGGGGCAGGGAGAGGGAGGGAAGGAGGGAGGGAGAGAGAAAGTGTGTGTGTAGGGAATAATTGTATGTTCTTTGTAGTTTTTAACTCTTACTGGCTCCCGTGCTTTTTAATATATTGCAAAATTAATTCTTTACAGAATTTGGAAACGGATTTAACAGAGGCAAGAAAACAAATGGAAGACTTGAACACTAAATGCAGTGACTTGTCATCACAAGTGGCTGTTAAACAGACTGAATTAGCACAAAAGGATTGTGATGTGGCCAGAGTTAGGCAAGTATTTCACATCTCCATTTGCTAAATAAGCTAATCACTTGCAATTTTTTTAATGACATTATTTTATGATTTGGAAGAAATATCTTGTTATCACAGCTACTTTTGCAAAACAATGTATTGTAATACCATCCTATTTTGTAAGATACACACGTTATCTTGGAAATTTTTGGATAGCTAGCCTTGGAACCTACTGTTTATGCAAACTATTTTTGTTCATTTTGCCTTTTGTGACGTTCAGTTTTTTACAGAAGGGATGGACATTATTAAAAATTACACTTCTGTAATTAGCATTGGGTCAGAGAGTTGTCAATCTCCACTCCAAGTTGCAAAATACCAGTATGATTAGTAACATAAGCAATTAATTTGAGAGGCTAAATGCCCTAAACCTACAAAAGTTTCAAACCTAACTTTAACTTTTTAATTAGAATCAAGTCTGACAGGTCAACAGAAGTCTACACAAGCCTTTGCTAAAGGTTTAAAATGCTGTGATTTAAGCTTTATCTGAAGTCTCACACATCTTTTTATTAGGCTGAATCTGGAGGATTAGCGCTGCATATTTGAGATGTGTAGAAGAAATGAAAGATAGGCTGAATTATATGAAATGACTAGGTTATTAAAATCATCAAAATGACAGCAGTGGCAGAAGACATCCAACAGGTTTAAGCGGATTGATGAGAAGTAGTCCATTCTTTTTCTCTTATTTACATAGTTCCATAGGAGTACACAGTGCTGTCTGGTAGAAGGGCAGTGTTAGACAAATAGTATCCCTTGCCCAAAAGAGCTTACATTCCAGGAGCACTAGTTGGAATGGGGCAAATAAAACAGATCAATACGATATATAGATAGCAGTCATTGCAGTTGGAATGCTTATTCTTCATAGTTTTCAACCACTAATAATTTCACCATAGGGAATAAGTCCTTTGTCTTTAAAGAAAAATGAGAAACGAGATCTTTGTAATTTTTATGTAACTTAATTTGTCTTCCTGGGATTAGTGTAGGACAGGGGTGGGCACACTACAGCCCATGGGTGGCATCCGGCCTGTTAGACTATTTAATCCAGCCCTTGAGCTCCCGTTGGGGAGCAGGGTTGGGGGCTGGGGTTGCCTTGCCCTGCTCCGCGCATGCAGTGGCTCCAGATGGCTCCCGGAAGAAGGGGCAGCCAGGGGGCTCCACACACTGCACCTGCCCCAAGAGCTGGCTCTGCAGCTCCCATTGGCCAGGAACTGCTGCCAATGGGAGCTGCAGGGGCGGTGCCTGCAGACTGCGCCCCGTGGCAGCCGGACGGGGACATGCCACTGCTTCCGGGAGCTACTGGACATAAGCGCTGCCGGGACTCTTCAGCCCTGAGCCCCTCTCCCTAAACCCCAACCCCCTGTCCCAGCCCTGATCCCCCTCCTGCCCTTCAAACCTCTTGGTCCCAGCCCAGAGCACCTTTCTGCATCCCAAACCCCTCATCCCTGGCCCCAGCCCAGGGCCCACACCTCCAGTCAGAGCTCTGACCCCCTCCCACATTCCAACACCGTGCCCGAGCTGAGAGCCCCCTCCCGCACCCTGAACTCATCATTTCTGGCCCCAACCCAGAGCCCACACCCCCAGCTGGAGCCCTCACCCTCTCCTGTACCCCGAGCCTCAATTTTGAGAGCATTCATGGTCCGCCATAAAATTTCCATACTGAGATATGGCCCTCAGGCCAAAAAGTTTGCCCAGCCCGGTCTAGCATCGCTATTGAAAAAGATGTCCCTAGTTATTTTCATGTTTAAAAGTCATAAATTCAGAATCTCAGTGGTTAACAAAAATACAAGAATGGTATGTAAACACGAAAGATTTTAATAGCCCGATCTATGGAAAGACAAGCTGATGGAATTTGTAAACTTTATCAAAAGGCTGACAGACTTTAAAATATTCCTGAATAGATTGTTGTACTAGAACTATGCTTCTCTGTGGCCCAAGATATCTATGGTGTGAGGGTATAGGGATGGGAAAGGACACTTTCAAAGCAGGTAATCAAAGCTGACAAAGTTACTACACATTTTCTGCGGGAACAGCATGTTGCAAACTGAGTTGGCCATGCCAGAGGACCTTAAAATCTCTTGACATACATTTTACAATATCCACTACAAGTCAGAACTTGCTAAATATAGACACTTGCTCATTTTACAAGCTTTGCTAGGCCCACAGCTATAGTTGGAGCAGCGAGGTATCACAGGTAAACTCTTATGAAACTGTGAATTTTAAAAAAGTAACTTTGCCACCCATTGAATTTGAGTGAATGTTGAAAATATACATCAGTATTTTAAGAAAAAAGTATATAAAGAAATTCTAAGCTGTGTTTATATGTATTTTCAAGTATTTTGTTTGTTTGTATGGAAAGGCAGAAATAAGGTCTCCCAAACAGCCTTAACTATGATACTGTCATTCCAAATTTATGAAACAAAATTGCACCCACTACTTTCACAATATGAGTCATATTCCCCCACTTCCATATCTCTTTGTCTCTAGGGATTTAAATAGACCCAACTGCATCCGATGAAGTGAGCTGTAGCTCACGAAAGCTTATGCTCAAATAAATTTTGTTAGTCTCTAAGGTGCCACAAGTACTCCTTTTCTTTTTGTCAGTTGCCATAGGATCTAGGTGCTGAATCTTCACATTACCACATTCCATCAGAATATAGTCAGTTGACCACAATATTTACACAACTTTCCTTTATACATATGCTCCTCATCTTTTTTATTATTATTCTTAGTCATCTTTCTAGGTACATTATAAAATATGTTTTCCTTTTATGAGTAGTTTTCTGAAATATTATAATTTGCCAAGATTTGTTTGTAAAAGGGCATTATTTGTTCTGTTTGGGGGGCATATTTCATGTTCCATATAGAAATTCTTTAAGGATTTTTACTGCTGCATCTCATGATACTGGGGCGGGGGCAATTCCCATT
Organism: Natator depressus; assembly: GCF_965152275.1. Lineage (NCBI taxonomy): Eukaryota > Metazoa > Chordata > Testudines > Cheloniidae > Natator > Natator depressus. Next base: position 108,590,099 of record NC_134238.1, read on the forward strand.
TTGGATAGTTAAGACTTCTGTTTCAAATTAAGGCAGTTTAAGCATTTTGGTTTTTGCTGTGCTTCATTATGGAGTGTTCAGTAAAAACTACTGAAATTAGAAAAAGACTGGTTGGATGTGAATGTTGCATGCCTTGAGAGGCATATGTATATACATCAATTCGCAATTAAGTCTCTTCCTTTTCTGTGGCTTCTCATAGAAAAGAGCTACACACTTGTGCTTGGCATTTCTACTGTGGCACATGCACAAGTTCCAAATTTTTAGTATTACTTTAATGTTGCTTATTTTTATTCCTTATTTTTGTTTCTAAAGTAATAGCTCACATTCTCTCATTTTGTTTATATACTATCTTTTCTACTAGGTCTTTTTTTAGTATAGTGTATGATCGTGATGTGGAAAAACTTCTCTATTTTTAAAGTTAATTAAAAGATCTACAGAGCATGGGAAAAAATAAAATGTGTGCCATAATCAGGTACAGGAAGCATATTCTCAGTCTGTTTGATAAAGAACTTTTAAATACATCAAACCTCCCACCACCAAAAAACTTTTCCATAGGGTATAGCCAATCCTAGCCTGTAGCATCTTTGCACAGCTGGCATAACATATAGGGATATATAATGGCAGGGCTGGAAAATGCAGTAGAAAACTCTAACCATTTATAGAGCACTGCAGAGAAAAATAAAACCTAAGTAAGGAAAACAAATAGCTGTGTTCTAGTTTAAGCTAAAGCCCAACAATAGAAATAAGAGGATGGAGTTTACTCTAGGAGAATATCTAATGACAGATTCTGACCAGGCATGACACAAGCTATACCTGCTTGCTTTCCACTCCAGGAAGCTGTTAGACCAGAAGCGTCATCTTGTCTCTGTGCTGGCTTCCATGACTGTTGCTACTGTGGCCCAGAACCAGATGATGATCTTTCAACCTGAATAGAACAGTGTAGAATAAAGTACTCAGTGCCTGTTTAGTCAGAAAATGTTTGTGGTAGCACAATTAAATACAATAACACAGAGTCATCCAGTATCACTATGCATATAACTAAACACCATTAACAGGGAAGTCAAGATGGAATAATCTCTTTTTAAAAACTTCCCTGTGTTCTATGTCAGAAGAAAAAAAGAACTATTAATGGTTTAATAAAATAAAATAAATATGTTCTAGTCACTCAAGGCCTCAGTGCCTTATTCTTCTGAAACAATGTTCATTTTTTAATGTCAGCAAAAAATGGAAAATTCCTCTGTAGGCAGGAAAAAAAAAATCCCCCCCTCCTCCCCAAAATCCATTTCAGGATTTTATGGGCTTAAAAGGACACACTTATTCCCTTAGTTGCAAATCTCTTCTTCTTAGACACCAAAACTGAAGCACCGTCGAATCAAATTAATCCCAAACATCTTGCTTGGTAGAAAAGCCAAGAGATCTGGCTTCCTTCTTTCAGCATCTTGGTTTGCACATGTTAGAGGGAGAGCTAAGAAAGATAATAGCAGATTCCCTTTTAGTTGACAGGCATATAACAGGGTGATATTCTGTCTGCATTTAATCTTGCCATAATTTTTCAAGTCAATTGGAGTAGAAGGACTTCATACGTCCTGGTGTACACACCCTGGTGCTCCATTTATTTTGAGTACACAAATTCATGTTTTTTTCACCAAATCCTGCATTTTGCTGGTGAGAATTTTTTTTCTTTCTTTGAACTATGCAATAATTCTTCATTTGATCTCTGAGAGAACTTTTTGTAATTAAATTGCTTTCTCCTCCGGCATATTAAAAGTTACAAGGATTTTCAGAATCACCCAGCACTGGGCTTACTGTGCTCCCATTGACTCCAGTGGGAGCAGTATTAGAGCAACATTGAACATTTTTGAATATCCACCCAGTATCAATTACTCGGTCTGAGGATCAATATTTATTATAAACTTCTGTACCAAATCCAATCTTTTGTTTGTTAAATATAATTTTTTTTAAGATCTGTGGAAAGATAGTTCTCATGGGTATCCTTGCTATACAACAGGTGTTTTAGAGAAGCTGCCACCTGTCCTTGATGCACTGGCTTTAAATTCCTTTTTTAACTGGCATTTTTTGGAAGATACCAGAATCACAAAGCACCGAAAGGGCAGAAAGACTGCCAAAAGCAGGGTGGGCAGGAGCAGTTCTGAAATGCATTTTCCTTGCCATTAGTTCATGCTCATCTCCAATGCAAGATCTCTGGATCTCTTCAGAATGCACAAGAATATTTCTATGTCCTAGAAGGCTTAAATCCTGTTGTTGGCCTTCAGAACATCACAATTCTTCTGTCCCAAGATTTCAGTGTTGAATTTCAGAGATCTTCTTTTAAAGTTGTGCTGAGTCTCAGGATTTAGGCTTAAATGTGTGCTGTCTGTTTAAGCCAAAGTGATTCATGTCTCTTGGATACACAGAGCTGTTAGCTCAGGAGATGGTAGTACCCTCTAACCCATCAGTGGGCGCCAAGTGCCGTTGCAACACACCAAGCTAGTAATGCTCAGAACACATGAGATCCATCATTGCTGCTATACGATCAGGGATTTTCAGCTCATTTGCTTTGGTATACACTCAAAGCTATTTCACAATGCCCTGAAAAGACTTAAGTGACAGCGCCTGACACTGTGGGTATCAGGTGGTGCAACCTAGAGACTTAGTACTTTACTTTAAGTCCCTCAGTATCTGGGGTAAAACGTTGGAAGATGCAGCTCAGGCAAAGCCCCACACACTGGCCATTATTGGGAAAATAAACAAAACCAGCAAATGTCAACAAAGATGATGGATATGATGAGTATTTTTAATTGATATGTCCAGCTTTTTGATTGACAGCAGTTGCTCATTTTACTTAAATCACTGGGAAGCCAAATGTTCGCTTGCAACAGTTAGTATGTACAGGGCAACGTGTTCAACGTCTTTTGGTATGGTTGGGATAAATCTTTAATCCATATTCAATTCAGATATAAATACTAGCATTTTCCAGAATTCATATTAATCAAATAAATGAACCCCCACGCTAAATAGCACTATGGTGAATCTTAAATACCTAAAATGGCTGTTGGCAGGAGGGGTGGCCATTTTAAGCATGTTATAATTATGTCTGCAGCGTCTCCATGTTCCGTTCTCCTGGCACGGTTCCCTCCGATTAACCCCTTCCCCATCCTTAATGGCCAAATAAATATTTCACTATGTCCATGGAGTCAAAGTACCCCTTCTGTTAGCCAGCTCCCTTCCTCTGTTACCAGAATTCCCACCCCATGTCCATGTTTTTTTAGTGGTTAGGTCATCTGTGCCACCCTAAAAATGAGTGGTTATCAGTATTCAGTAAATATTGATAACACCCTATTCAGTATTATTTGACTTTTAAAAATGTGTTCTTCCTATCTCCTTGGTCTTCAGTAACATGTATGTATGTATGTGATATATATATCAATCAATGTGTGTGTGTGTACATATATATATATATGTAAAATATCACTTGGGTGTATGCTTAAATCCATCTCTCTAAAGGGAAGCAATTGGGCATATGCCTAACTTTAAGCATATGCTAAGTTCTTTTCTGAATAACGCTACTGTCCTGAATCGGGAGTCAAGAGAGAACTGGTATGCAACTTATCCTCTTGCTTAATCTCTTAATAAAGAAGGCAGTGATTTCTCTGAAATCCAGGAAGTTGCGTTATAAGTTTGGTAGTTGCTATTAAAAGGCAACATTTTTCAGAAACTACCATGTGGTAACTGTTTGTAGATGTTGACACTCTCATGGTGACCACTTTAATTTTATAAAATGTAGACACTTGTACCTGAGTGATGATTTAAGTAGTAGAAATGCCCCCCTCCCCACCAAAAAAATCCCCAAACCAAAACCATCATATACTACATAAGAACACTTTATTTTCCTGAGGAAATCCTGGTAACTTTATTGTTCATTTTAAATAAGGTGATTTTTTTTTCTGTAAGAATTCAATGCACATTGGTGCATAAGAAAATGACTGAAGAAGCTAATTGCGAGTATCAGCCACTTCCAGCAATAGTCAGACTGTACTAGGAAAATAAATGAGTATAGAAAAGTAAATCAATTCCAGTGAAGAAACTTGAAGAATCATTGAGGAAGGAGGCCTATTCCAAGGCTCAGTCCAAAGAAACACTATCTTGGACGGCAGGCAAAGGTTCCGGTTTTGGTCTAGAATCCTGTTTGGTTTCCCTCTGCATCCCTTTCATACATAAGGCTCCTACTAACCGGATTGCTGTTTCTGACTGAGCTGAAACACAAAGCAGAAAATGAGTGAAAAGAGTGAAAAAGACATAAGAGAGAGAAAAATGATACCAAAAAAAAAAAAAAGTGAAAGGAAGAAGGGGTTGAGGCAAAGACTGGGAAATAAATTGAGAGAAGAAAAAATAGGGCAGAAATGAGGCCTGAAAGTTGGCAACCCACACTGTGATCTTTTTTCTATTACAATTATGTGGGATGCCCAAAATATGCATTTTAGTGTCCCAGTAGAATCCAGTACACTACAACAATTTGTAGCTCTCTCTCCGATATAACTTGCAAATATTTTAGGATCTAGGGAGAAAACTATATTTAAAAAGTAAATTTTGTCGACAAATTTACCCTGCCTAGTCGTTTCCTAGAAATTGCCTTGCATAGTTGGCACTTGGACGACATTTATCCCACTTCCACTTCCTAATATCCTGGAGATGTGCTGCATTTACTCTTCTATCTCTTTACATTCAAATGGTTACAAAACTGGTTGTAACCTACTAAATTACAGTACTTGCTAGCAACTTAGTCAACTCTGCTCGGGCTCTTTGTTCTAGCTTTGTCATTTAGACATTTACTTCTGTGGGATTAACCTCAAGATCTATAGATACAACTAATATGAAGTTAAAATTTTGAGCTTTGAGAGATCAGCCTTTCATACGCTCAGCTCCATTAAAGCTGCTAGATTTTGAAAGGTACCCTGTGATCAGCTGCAGTATCCTGCCATTTGGTTGCTCTACCTCTTCTTACAATGTAATCACTATGCTTCCTATGAGAGTTCGCTTGGCAGGGGAAGGCTTTGACTTTAGCAGCAGTGTGAATGAACAGTAGCAGATGCATGACCTAAAACTCCTGCTGCTGATTTTATTTTAAGTCACCCTCTCCCAGTGGAAACCCCTCCCACCTTTGCAAACTACTAGAGATTTAGAGCAAGGAGAAGGGTGCAGTATCCAATTTTGTGCATAGTTACACTAATGTAAATCTGGAGCAACTTCATTGACTTCAGTCTAGTTATTTCAGTTTTACACCATTATAACTGACAATTGAATTTGACTCCAGGAAAGAAACACGTCATAAAACAGAAGATAATCTTAACTCCTGAGAAACTATCAAAACCAAATTAAAGCAGGCAAAGAGCTTTTTAGAATTTAAATAAAGTTTGAGTGAAAATTATGGATTGAGTGAATCAAATATTACATTTGACAAATAGCTTAAACATAAGTGATATCTGATTTGTGCAATTCTTAACTCAATATTTGATTTACCCATCTCATGGCAATCTCCCTTTGTCTGATCCCATCTAAGACTTGGGAGGTCAAACTGGCTACTTCTCTGTCCCAACTCCAGACTGAATGAGATTCTATTTTCTAGACTCCCCATCTGGGTTTACGTAAAATATACCCCCTGGCTTGGTCCTTTAATAGGTTCCAAACTGTGACCTCTGCCCTTTCCTTTCCCATAAAAGCTGTCTTTATGTTGGCTCATGGGCCTTTGTTGTATATGGTATGATTTTTAATTCTTTTGTGTGGTTTTTGATAATAGCTTTCCATCAACTCAATGAACTTAATTTCTAGATGCATTTAAATTATCCTCTATTAATATGGTTTATCTATATTACAGAGTGTCTGGACAATTTATACAGTAGACTCAATTTACCATTTTACAGTCTGTTTCTGCTTGAGATTTTCTTTTCCATTTTCATTCATAGTTTTTCTGCCGTGTGCAGTGATATATTAATTCTCTCAAATTGTCTACAAAGTAATAGTTTTGAATGCTTAGTAAGGTCAATCCTTCATTAAATATTGGTTTAATTTTTATATTTGTGTTCATTCTGGAATGCTTGTTGTCACAGATGAATTTATTTTGAAAATCTTTTAATTCCTTTGTCTGTGTCCTTTTTTGGAGATTTTTCAAAAATGGATATCCTATTTTGGACAAGTTATTTTTCTAGACACCTCTTATCTTTCCAAATTAGAGAATAAAATGTGTTGTCCCAAATAGAATCATAGAACTGGAAGGGACCTCGAGAATTCATCTAGTCCAGTCCTCTGCACTCATGGCAGGACTAAGTATTATCTAGACCATCCCTGACAAATGTTTGTCTAACCTGCTCTTAAAAAGCTCCAATAATGGAGATTCCACAACCTCTCTAGGCAATTTATTCCAGTGCTTAACCACGCTGACAGTTAGGAAGGTTTTTCCTAATGTCTAACCTAACCTCCCTTGCTGCAGTTTAAGCCCATTGCTTCTTGTCCTATCCTCAGTGGATAAGAAGAACAATTTTGCTCCCTCCTCCTTGTAACAACCTTTTATGTACTTGAAAACTGTTATCATGTCCCCTCTTAGTCTTCTCTTTTCCAGACTAAACAAACCCAGTTTTTTTCAATTTTCCCTCACAATCATGATTTTAGACATTTAACCATTTTTGTTGCTCTTCTCTGGACTTTATCCAATTTATCCACATCTTTCCTGAAATGTCGCGCCCAGAACTGGACACAATACTCCAGCTGAGGCCTAATCAGTGTGGAGTAGAGCGGAAGAATTACTTCTCGTGTCTTGCATACAACACTCCTGCTAATACAGCCCAGATGTTTGCTTTTTGTGCAACAGTGTTACACTGTTGACTCCTGTTTAGCTTGTGGTCTGCTATGACCCCCAGATCTCTTTCCATAGTACTCCTTCCTAGGCAGTCATTTCCCATTTTGTATGTGTGCAACTGATTGTTCCTTCCTAAGTGGAGTACTTTGTATTTGTCCTTATTGAATATCATCCTATTTACTTCAGACCATTTCTCCAGTTTGTTCAGATCATTTTGAATTATAATGCTATCCTCCAAAGCACTTGCAACCCCTCCCAGCTTGGTATTGTCCACAAACTTTATAAGTGTACTTTCTATACCATTATCTAAATCATTGTTGAAGATATTGAACAGAACCGGGTCCAGAACTGATCCCTGCGGGGCCCCACTCGTTATGTGCTTCCAGCATGACTGTGACCCACTGAGAACTACTCTCTGTTGAACTGTTTTCCAACCAGTTATGCATCCACCTTATAGTAGCTACATCTAGGTTGCATTTCCCTAGTTCGTTCATGAGAAGGTCATGTGAAACAGTATCAAAAGCTTTACTAAAGTCAAGTTATACCATGTCTACGGCTTTCCTGCATCCACAAGGCTTGTTACCCTGTCAAAGAAAGCTATTAGGTTGGTTTGACATGATTTGTTCTTGACAAATCCATGCTGACTGTTATTTATCACTTTATTATCTTCTAGATGTTTGCAAATTGGTTGCTTAATTATTTGCTCTATTATTTTTCCTGGTACTTAAGCTGACTGGTCTGTAATTCCCTTATTTTATTCCCTTACTTTATAGATGGGCACTATATTTGCCCTTTTCCAGTCATCTGGAATCTCTCCCATCTTCCATGACTTTTCAAAGATAATCGCCAATGGCTCAGATATCTCCTCAATCAGCTCCTTGAGTATTCTAGGATGCATTTCATCAGGCCCTGGTGACTTGAAGACACCTAATTTGTCTAAGTAATTTTTAACTTGTTCACTCCATATTTTAGCCTCTGATCCTACCTCATTTTCACTGGGATTCACTATGTTAGATGTCCAATCATCACCAACCTTCTGGGTGAAAACTAAAACAAAGAAGTAATTAAGCACCTCTGCCATTTGCACATTTTCTGTTATTGTTTTTCCCATCTCATTAAGTAACAGACCTACCCTGTCCTTGGTCTCCCTCTTGCTTCTAATGTATTTGTAGAATGTTTTCTTGTTACCCTTTATGTCTCTAGCTAGTTTGAACTCATTTTGTGCCTTCGCCTTTCTAATTTTGTCCCTACATACTTGTGTTATTTGTTTATATTTATCCTTTGTCATTTGACCTAGTTTCCACTTTTTGTAGGACTCTTTTTTTGATTTTTAGATCATTGACAATCTCCTGGTTAAGCCAGGGTGGTCTCTTGCCATACTTCCTTTCTGTCCTACTTGGTGGGATAGTTTGCTCTTGTGCCCTTAATAATGTCTCTTTGAAAAACTGTCAACTATCTTCAATTGTTTTTCCCCTTGGACATGCTTCTCATGGGATCTTACCTATCAACTCCCTGAGTTTGCTAAAGTCTGCCTTCTTGAAATCCATTGTCTTTACTTTGATGGTCTCCCTCCTACCCTTCCTTAGAATCATGAACTCTACCAATTCATGATCACTTTCACTCAAGCTGCCTTCCACTTTCAAATTCTCAACCAGTTCCTCCCTATTTGTCAAAATCAAATCTAGAACAGCCTCTCCCCGAGTAGCTTTCTCCACCTTCTGAGATAAAAAATTGTCTCCAATACATTCCAAGAACTTGTTGGATGATTTGTTCCCTGCTGTGTTATTTTCCCAACAGATGTCTGAGTAGTTGAAGTCCCCCATCACCACCAAGTCCTGTGCTTTGGATCATTTTGTTAGTTTAAAAAAAAGCCTCATCCACCTCTTCTTCCTGGTTCGGTGCTCTGTAGTACACCCCTAGCATGACATCTCCCTTGTTTTTTTTATCCTTTTTATCCTTACCCAGAGACTTTCAGCAAGTCTGTCTCCTATTTCCATCTCAATCTCAGTCCAAGTGTGAACATTTTTAATATATAAGGCAACATCTCCTCCCTTTTTTCCCTGCCTGTCCTTCCTGAGCAAACTGTACCCTTCTATACCAATATTCCAGTCATGCGTATTATCCCACCAAGTCTCCGTGATGCCAACTATGTCACAGTTGTGTTTATTTACTAGCATTTCGAGTTCTTCCTGCTTATTCCCCTTACTTCTCACATTAGGATACAGACATCTAAGATATTGGTTTGATTCCACTCCCCCCCCAGTTCTGTCTTGTCTCTCCCTTGTCCCTGCTCTAACAGCCCATGCTCCCCTCAAATTCCTACTCTTCTCCCAGGTCTCCATGTTTTTGATTTACCTGTGGGCTTTGGTCACCTGCCCCCTTCAAACCTAGTTTAAAGCTCTCCTCACTAGGTTAGCCAGTCTGTAGCCAAGTATGCTCTTCCCCTTCCTGGATAGGTGGACCCCATCTCTGCTTAGCATAAATAATGCTAAATAATTAAGCCTCTCTTTTTAAAGTCAATGGGGCTTAAATACATGCTTGAAGTTAGGCTTATGCTTAAGTGCTTTCCTGAGTTGAGCCCCATTACAAGCTTCTTTGACCATATTCCTTTCTTAACATTATGTTCTAGGACGGTTGTAGCGGTACAGGTTGTCTTAATTTTTGTTTAAATACCCTGATATTACTGCTTAATGGACAAATGCTAAATGAAATGGTGTGAGAAGAAACACAATTAAAATGAGAAACAATAAATGTATCTTGTAGTTAGACATCTGCAATTAATGCATCACTCCTGTGACATAGGTTTCATACACCTAGGGCAGGACCAGTTGGTTCCCTGAGACAGAACAAATCTGTCCCTGGTGACATTCTTTTGATCTCCTCCAGTTTTTATTTGTTACAGATGTATTAACCTGTCCAACCTATCTCCACAAATCAGAGTTTTTAAAGTCTGCTTAACACACTTTTCATGATTGCTTTCTAATAGCTGTCTGTAAGTTTTTACAAGACAGAATCTTTCATTCCATCACGGCCTTTTATAAACTCCTTTAAACAGTGTTATTTGTTTTCCTTCAAATTGTTTTTTTCCCACTGGTACAATGCTCTCTTTAAAGAAAGTTCCTTGACTTACACTAGTTTGGTCTCTGCCATTCTGCAGAGAAAGTGCTGAAAAAGTGCCTATATCGGTATTAATAATTAGTTTTTATGCACTGCTTTTCATCTGTAGATCTCAAAGCACTTGACACAAATGTCATGATTCCCATTTTACAGACGTTAAGCTGAGACACAGAGAGGTTAAGTGGTTTGCCTAAGGTCCAAATAAAACCCTATGAAGAAACATGGAAGAAAGTTAATGAGGGTAATAGGCACTGAAACTGAATTTAAGTCTAGCAATAGTTTGAAGTGTGCTTGTTAATTAACAGAGAATTATGCTTGCTATAATATACAAAGAAGAAGCCAAGTTTTGCAGTGTGCATACCATTGAACTCTATTACACATTATATTATGGAAAGCGATTTAGCATGACAAAGAACACTTTTGAACTGAAGAAATAATACAAAGATTAGACGAAGTCTGTGGTTCTAGGTATCCTATTAAAGTAAATGTCTACTGCAGACATCAGTGTAGATTTTGACTCTCTTGGTACTAAAGAATTAAGTACAGGTTGATCAGAAAGCTGTCAATGCTGTAACTGGAGGTCCAGTTATTTTATAAGTCTTGTCATTAAAGGCCAATTGATAGATGTTCTGCTTTTGAAAGTTAAGTGTTGTATAGATATTTTACAGGGATGTGTGATAAATATTAAATATTGTGTAGATAATTTCTAGTGTTTAGAAGGAAATTGACAAGTAAAATAAATGACAGTAGAAAGCTCATTATATAAAATAAAATTAGCTGAACACAAGTGTTTAACTGTTGTCCTTCTAGTCATGCTTTCCTGTTTATTGCTTGCTCTGCACAGGAAGGAGTTGCGGGAGCTGCAGAATCTTTACAAACAAAACACAGAACATACAGCACAGCAGGCAGAGCTGATTCAGCAGCTTCAGGCTCTCAATATGGATACGCAAAAAGTACTGAGAAATCAGGAAGATGCTCACACAGCTGAAACTATATCATATCAAAAAGTATGCATCTTTTTTCTATCACAAAAGTATACATTGAAACCTACTTGTGAGTACTGCCAATAACTATCAATATGCAGCATCTTGGATAATAGGGTATCCCTGTTTAAAGCACCATGTGGTATTGCCCGCTTGTATTGCTACTTTGTGATGAAAAGGTGGAAGGTTCTTTGGGGCCCAGTTATACCCACTGAAGAGGAATGCCCACTGCTTCTATCAGGACTGCATGCTCTAGCACTAAACATGTAGAATTTAATGATACATGGAAAAAAGTCCTGATGGATTGCAAAGCATAACAGCCAATTTTTACAGTTTGCTTTGCCTATCTTTGTTTCTCTTCCTCTCCCATTCACGGGAAGTGGAGGTTTAAGTTTATAATACCTATTATTAGTTGATTAGTTGAAGAATTCATGTGTAAATTTGATACTCTTGTCAATCTCAAACAATTTTTTTTTTGCCAAAGTGACAAAATTTGAAAACTTACTGCAAAAAAATCATCTGCAAAACTATATATATAATATATATTATAATATAATATGATTTCATAGCTTTGGTAAGTACTATGAATGTTGATAACCACTTAGAGAAATTTCTCTTATAGGCACCATCTTGAATTTAAAGCTTTTTGGCTTTAACATAATGATGTAAACATGGCTTTACGTTACACAAAAGACAGAAGACATGCTTCTTTGTCTTTAATAAATGTAGAAAAGGAAGAAGACCTAAGTATTATACAGAACATTTATGTACCTTCTATAGATCCTGGAACGTTTTTATTTTTCAAGGTGACTACTGACCAACACCCTTTTCAGACAACATTAATTCTCTTCAGCTTTCTAACTGTGAAGCTTGTTATAAAATTGTGAAGCTCAGAAGATTAACAAACTAAACTAGGTGGTGGATATCTAAGGGTATGCTGGGTTGTCTCATATCGAAGTATATCATGGCAATCACAGGTACAGAGCGTTGCTGTTACTGGAAAAGTGTATTGAGCACTACTCATCATGAATAAAAGTTCTTAATAATATGAATTGCATACAGGTAAACTTTGGGTGCTCTATATCAGGAGCTCGTGGTCCTTTTCTCTTGGGTCAGCACTGAAGTGGCCTAGAAAAGCTGCAGAGTGTATTATGATAGAAATCACCAGTGGAACACATGAGAAGTTCTGCTTGCATCTGGCAAGACAGTGTGAATGACAGCAACCCTTTGCTTTACTTTTTAGGATGTAGCTACTAGATTTTGCTTTATCCTTCTTCCTCTCTCACCCTCCAAATTGCTTTTCTTCAGCCTTTTCTCTCTCCTGTGCCATTCCTCTGCACCTCTGCCATCACTCCTGACTGGTCTCTCACTGACATCAAGCATCTCATTTGAGTGGTTCCTTTGATGAGACACTCCAAAAATTGGTGCAGCTCTGTCTTCAAGGCAAAAATATTGACACAGTTACAGGTGACAAGGATTTCTTCCACAGCTGTGCCTCAAAGCTGAGGCTAAGTCTATACTAGTAACTTTTCCCGGTATAATAATGTCTGTGTGAGATGGGAGTATGGTTTTTTTTTTTAAAATGACCTTTCTATACTGGCAAAATCCCTAATGTAGACAAAGTTATACTGGCATAACTGCTTTTCCTGGTGTAGCTTCATTACCTTGGGGAGTTTGTATAAGCTATGCCGAGAAAAGCACTTTTTTGCCAGTATAAGCTGCACCTACACTTGGATGGTTTGCCAGTATACCTATCTATAGCTATACTGGCAAATCTTTTGTAGTGAGACTCATATTATTTTCAAGAGGCTGACTGACCCTTCTCAAGCAGTGCCTCTCAGCAGGAGGTGAGAAAAGAAAAAAGAGCAATACAGCGGTGCACAGACAATCCAGGAAGTTTTTGGAAAGGGTAGGGGACAATTTCCTGGTGCAAGTACTGGAGGAACCAACTAGGGGCAGAGCTCTTCTTGACCTGCTGCTCACAAACCGGGAAGAATTAGTAGGGGAAGCAAAAGTGGATGGGAACCTGGGAGGCAGGGACCATGAGATGGTCGAATTCAGGATCCTGACACAAGGAAGAAAGGAGAGCAGCAGAATACAGACCCTGGACTTCAGAAAAGCAGATTTTGAGTCCCTCAGGGAACAGATGGGCAGGATCCCCTGGGAGAATAACATAAGGGGGAAAGGAGTCCAGGAGAGCTGCCTGTATTTTAAAGGATCCTTATTGAGGTTACAGGGACAAACCATCCTGATGTGTAGAAAGAATAGTAAATATGGCAGGCGACCATCTTGGCTTAACAGTGATATCCTTGCGGATCTTAAACACAAAAAAGAAGCTTACAAGAACTGGAAGATTAGACAAATGACCAGAGAAGAGTATAAAAATATTGCTCGGGGATGCAGGAGTGAAATCAGGAAGGCCAAATCACACCTGGAGTTGCAGCTAGCAAGAGATATTAAGAGTAACAAGAAGGGTTTCTTCAGGTATGTTAGCAACAAGAAGAAAGTCAAGGAAAGTGTGGGCCCCTTACTGAATGAGGGAGGCAACCTAGTGACAGAGGATGTGGAAGAAACTAATGTACTCAATGCTTTTTTTGCCTCTGTCTTCACGAACAAGGTCAGCTCCCAGACTACTGCACTGGGCAGCACAGCATGGGGAGGAGGTCACCAGCCCACTGTGGAGAAAGAAGTGGTTCAGGACTATTTAGAAAAGCTAGACGAGCACGAGTCCATGGGGCTGGATGTGCTGCATCCGAGAGTGCTAAAGGAATTGGCAGATGTGATTGAGGAGCCATTGGCCATTATCTTTGAAAACTCATGGCGATTGGGGGAGGTCCCAGAGGACTGGAAAAAGGCTAATGTAGTGCCCATCTTTTAAAAAAGGGAAGAAGGAGGATCCTGGGAACTACAGGCCAGTCAGCCTCACCTCAGTCCCTGGAAAAATCATGGAGCAGGTCCTCAAGGAATCCATTCTGAAGCACTTACATGAGAGGAAAGTGATCAGGAACAGTCAGCATGGATTCACCAAGGGCAAGTCATGCCTGACTAATCTAATTGCCTTCTGTAACTAGATAACTGGCTCTGTGGATGAGGGGAAAGCAGTGGACGTGTTGTTCTTTAACTTTAGCAAAGCTTTTGACACGGTTTCCCACAGTATTCTTACCAGCAAGTTAAAGAAGTATGGCCTGGATGAATGGATGATAAGGTGGATAGAAAGTTGGCTAGATTGTCGGGCTCAACGGGTAGTGATCAATGGCTCCATGTCTAGTTGGCAGCTAGTATCAAGTGGAGTGCCCCAAGGGTTGGTCCTCGGGCCGGTTTTGTTCAACATCTTCATAAATGATCTGGAGGATGGCGTAGATTGCACCCTCAGCAAGTTTGCAGATGACGCTAAACTGGGAGGAGAGGTAGATACGCTTGAGGATAGGGATAGGATACAGAGGGCCCTAGACAAACTAGAGGACTGGGCCAAAAAGAAATCTGATAAGGGTCAACAAGGACAAGTGCAGAGTCCTGCACTTAGGATGGAAGAATCCCATGCACCGCTAAGACTAGGGACCAAATGGCTAGGCAGCAGTTCTGCAGAAAAGGACCTAGGGGTACAGTGGATGAGAAGCTGGATATGAGTCAACAGTGTGCCGTTTTTGCCAAGAAGGCCAATGGCATTTTGGGATGTATAAGTAGGGGCATTGCCAGCAGTTCGAGGGACGTGATCGTTCCCCTCTATTCGACATTGGTGAGGCCTCATCTGGAGTACTGTGTCCAGTTTTGGGTCCCACGCTACAAGAAGGATGTGGAAAAATTGGAAAGAGTCCAGCAGAGGGCAACAAAAATGATTAGGGGTCTGGAACACATGACTTATGAGGAGAGGCTGAGGGAACTGGGATTGTTTAATCTGCGGAAGAGAAGAATGAGGGGGAATTTGATAGCTGCTTTCAACTACCTGAAAGAGGGTTCCAAAGAGGATGGATCTAGACTGTTCTCAGTGGTAGTAGATGACAGAAAGAGGAGTAATGGTCTCAAGTTGCAGTGGGGTAGGTTTAGGTTGGATATTAGGACAAACTTTTTCACTAGGAGAGTGGTGAAGCACTGGACTGTGTTACCTAGGGAGGTGGTGGAATCTCCTTCCTTAGAAGTTTTTAAGGTCAGGCTTGACAAAGCTCTGGCTGGGATGATTTAGTTGGGGATTGGTCCTGCTTTGAGCAGGGGGTTGGACTAGATGACCTCCTGAGGTCCCTTCCAACCCTGATATTCTGTGATTCTGTGACTGCTGCGCTGGCCGATAGGCAGCTTGAGAATACAGAGAACAAAGGTATTGCCCTTTTTGGGATCAGTTATTTTTCTTGGCGTGCTTGTTCATGTCGATTCCATTCTAAGTGCGTGTGCACCCACGTGCGCGCTCATCAGAGATTTTTGCCTTCGCACTACTCATAGGGTCGGCTGTGGCGCTCTCTGGAGTGCCGTGCTCATGCCGCGGTATATCAGGCGCCAGCAGCCCTACGCCCTCTCAGTGCCTTCTTACCGCCCGTGGTGGTCAGTCGGAGCGCCTTTCTTGCTTAGCAAGAGCGAGCGGTTTCTCCTTTTGAACTTCGTGTCTTAGAGTCTTTGTACATAGTTTGTATATAGTAGTGTTAAGTAGCTGTTAACTGGTTGTTAAGTGTTAGTTAGTAGTTAGGGTCCCAGCAGGACTTTTCCCCAGGCAGGGAATGCCCCGCTCTCCTGGGTTTAAGCCCTGCTCAGATTGCAACAGGCCTATGCCTGCGAGTGACCCCCATAACAGCTGCCTTAAGTGCTTGCGGGAGTCTCACGTTAATGAGCAGTCCCGGAGCTGCAAAAACTTTTGGCCCAAAAAGAGCAGGACATCTGCCTCAGGGATCTGCTGACGGAGTCTGCTTCCGCCCGGCTTCCGAGCCATCCAGGCAGGTTGCACCAAGCGCCTTGGCCTCCGTGTGCACTGGCACCTGGCTCCTCCCAGCACTGTTCACCATCACTAGTGCCGAAGAAGAACGCCAAGAAGCACTCCCCAGCACCGAGCAAGAAGGCCCACGGGGCATCTACCAAGGGACCTGGGCCTGCCTGCCAGGCTACTCCAGAGCCATGTGATTGTGCCTCCCCGACTGGGGCTCCCAGCTCCCTTAAAGGTCTGTCACTGACTCCTGGGAGTGGTATGGGACCCACACCCCTGCCTGTACTGTTGTCATCTCAGGCTTCTCAGGAGCAGAGAGTACAGGTCTCCACCTGCTCCGATGTTGACCCTGGTGCTGCAGGACCCGGCTAAGGCTTCCCAAGAGGGCAAGCCTGCCATTAAGACCCCTCGGGACAGGGGAACACCATAGGTCGCCGGACAGAAGACAACGATCTTCTCCGCCACATCGAGGATCCTGGAGGAACTCCAAGATGCATTGTTGGTCGGCCAGGCTGTTGCCTTGGCGCTACTCACCAGCACGGGGTCGACACCCCCTGTACTGTTCCTGGCGCTGCTCATTTTCTCACTGGTTGTCCTCCAGGCCAGTTCAGCCCATCGCCTAGATCCCATCGGCGTGATGGGACACCGGAGCCCGCTCCCTCATCTGCGGCACCACACTGGCAGCATGGCCAGTGGCCAACGCAGTGGCCGTATTGGAGCATGTGGGGTGTACCAGTTGTGACTATGCCCCTTTGCAGCACTTCTTGATGGCCGTGTCAGAGCATTGGTCGGCGGTCCCACCAGCATTGAGCCCGATACCGGAAGCCCATTCCAAGGTTGGGGAAAGGAACCTGTGCAAGTGACGTTGCACTCTATATGATTTTATGAAAATATGCTAATGAGTGTGAATATAATGTAACTGGAATATGCTTCATGCAAAAGGTCTCTTGTAAAGTATCATTACAAAGCTTAGCATGGTGTCAAGTATCAGGGGGTAGCTGTGTTAGTCTGTATCCACAAAAACAACAAGGAGTCCAATGGCACCTTAAAGACTAGCAGATTTATTTGGGCATAAGCTTTTGTGGGTAAAAAAACCACTTCTTCAGATGTGTGGAGTGAAAACTACAGATGCAGGCATTATATAATGACACATGGAGAGAAGGGAGTTACCTCACAAGTGGAGAACCAGTGCTGACAGGGCCAATTGGATCAGGGTGGACGTAGTCCACTCCCAATAATAGAATTGGCTGGCTCATTACAAAAGCAGCTTTGCCTCTCCTGGAATTGATACCTCCTCATCTATTATTGGGAGTGGACTGCTATGAGGTGGTAAAGGTGCTCCTGTCAGTGATCGTGACGGCGCATGCAATGAGGACACAAGCGTCATCAGCCACCTTCCTGGGCCAGGTGCCGAGCCAAGAAATCTGTTGGGCTGCTACCTGGTCGTCCGTCCACATGTTCGCATCGCATTATGCGCTGACTCTACAGGGTTGAGACAATGCTGGCTTTGGCAGAACTGTGCTGCAAGCTGAAAGCAAGACTGTGAATTCTGAACCCACCTCCGTTGATACTGCTTTTGAGTCACCTTGAATGAAATTGACATGAGCAAGCAGTTGAAGAAAAAATGGTTTCCTACCTTTCGTAACTGTTGTTCTTCCAGATGTGTTGTTCATATCCATTGCAGTACCCGCCCTCCTATCTCTCTGTCGGAGTTGTCGGCAAGAAGGAACTGAGAGGGCATAGGGCTGGCAGTGCCTGATATACCACGGCATGCGCCTGGCACTCAAGGGGACTCCACAGCCAGCCCTACGGATACTACCAAGGTAAAAACCTCCGACGACCGCACGCACCTGGAATGGAGTGGACATGAGCAACACATCTCAAAGAACAACAGTTACAAAAGATGGGTGACTGTTTTTTCTGTTTAGTACTGAATTGATGACCCCTGCTCCTCCTCAACTCATAGGAATCCCTTAAGTGAGCTACCCCAGAGGTTTTTTTAAATGAATATTCTTGGAACATTGGGGAGTGAGGCTGGCATCTTAACCCAGTTAAACACAGACTATCCCAACTCACCACTAACTGGCAAGTAAGACACTATTTAAGCTGCAGAGAAACACAAAAGCCATTTAAACATCCTGTACCTGGAAATCTCCTCTTTTTGTCTTCTCCTTGCAAGCTAAAATCGTAACACCCATGCAGTTAAATTATTAGATGGCTCCTATTTTGAGATCTGATCGATCTTTTAGTGTATGTGACAAACTGGGGTGAACATATTTACCTTTTATTTTAGGAAATTGTTCTATTAAATACCTAACTTCAATATTTCTGTTACTGCCTTTTAACACGAGAGAGACAAAGCTGGTGTAGTCTATTTAAAAATTCCAAGATTGTACTACTTTGTTTGTAATCAGTGAGAGCAATGGTCTTCGGTCTGAATAAATTAAGACAACACTTAGGATGCCATTGCTATTATTTGGGAAATATTGAAACTGGAGATATTATAATTGTAGCAAAACAGTCGATAAGAATTTTTTCACAGAAATTTTAGACTGCTGGACATAAGGGATGCTTTACTGGAGCACTTTCTAAAGTCTAATAAATGTCCTGAAATAGGTTGTTCAATGAGCTATGTGAAGCAACCAAAGGTAACTAAGTGTCCTGAAGTTTCTAAGGCAATATGTACTTACCCTCTTTAAGTCCTAGCATGTACACTCCTATTGAGGTTACAAGAAGCCTTGGTGATCCTAGTAACTTGAAAAAAGATGCAATCCTCTGTATACTCCTTATAGCTCAAAGGCACAGTATTCCAGAAGCACATGCATTGTGTTTGTCTCCCTGGATTAATAATATGCTGGCTGCAAAAGCTAGATAAGGACTTGTCAGCTATTCTATAGACAAATTCACAGAGGAATATTTTTCTACTTTTCCAAATGGCATTGAGCCTATCAGTGTGTACATCCTATGATATATTGTCCCTTACAGCAAGATCAATGACCTCTGTGTTACTGGTCAGATAGGCGCTGTGTGCTATAGCTTAGGCAGTGTGGTTGGCTGTGGTTTATTTTACTAGTCTACCATTTGAGAAGAACTGCTCTTTGCACTGGTATTAATATGCATTAGGAAACAGTTGGTTGAGTCAAAGAAATTACTTGTCTGACAAACCAGACATAATGGATAGGCATAAGTCCATCACAAACCTGTAGTGGATAGGCATAAGTCCATCACAAATTCCCTTTCAGGCCTTGCTGTTGTGAGACTGTGGCAAAGTGAGAAGACATTTAAAGATCAGTGGTCTATTTTATCAAGATGCACTGACTTGCTGAAATCAGGTTAGGATTTGCAATACCTGTACCTCTACCACACACATTTTTAAGGATGCCATGTCCTGCAAAAACTCCTTCAGATTAGAGGATTTATGAAAAGACATTGATATCTATTTCATATTGTGGCTATAGTTCTAGTTCTCAAAGTAAGGAATATTTTTCTAAAATGTGTTCCATCTGCTTTATTAGTCCCAATTGCTCAAGGGACTTCATTCCTGTGCTGGATTTAATGGGAGTCTATAGATTTGTCCTCACCAATCATTTCAAGGTGGAGAGACTTCAATCAATACTAAGGATAATAAGACAAGAAGAGATTCTGAGCTCCTTAACCGTCTTATCAGAGGTTTCTGAAATTTACAGTTTAAGCCTTTTGTTTTCATAATGCTGAAGTTCCCTTTGGTGCGGTTTTGCTTTTCAGTCTCTTCATTAATCATACTTACTGTACATCTCATAGGTGTCAGTGGCGTAGAGGAAGCACTGTTTGCTATCAAATGGGGACCAGGTTTGAATTCTGGAATTGGCTCCTAGTCTCTTAAAGCAGCAGAGACGGGGAGCACTGTACATGGTGGTACACATTCCTTCTTAAGAAGAGAGTATGTTGTTCAACAGCTATACCTCTGGTAATGGTCAGAAGCTGTATTGGCTTCAAAGAAAGCATAGTGCCATTCTCCCTTTATAATGGATTGATACAAGTTTATATTCCATATATAAGAAAGGAAATATGGAATAATGCCTAATCTGTTTTGGGATAAATCTTTAGTTCAGGTGGTTTGGCTCATTTTATGCCCAAAGTACCCTTTGTCTGTCATTCTGTTGCCCTGTTGAGTTTGTGGAGATTTGTAGCCTCCTTCAAGCCTAATAACAAGTAACCAGGCTGTTACAGATTGGCTCTGAGTTCAGTTTCTCTGCTTGAGCCTCCCAATGTGATTGTCCAAGCTAACCATTATGAAACCCAGTTAACGTAGGTTTTAAATAAGAGTATTTTATTGGAAATTTTACAGAAACAGAGAGAAATTCAACAACTGTAAATTAAGAATAAAAATAAACACACCTAGTTGGACATTACAGCGCACATGGTTAGACTAAATGTAGTTACAAAATCTTGCAGTTTGATTTGCCTGACATTGTTTGTTAGTTTGTTTTGCATAACTGTTTTGACTAACGGTTCTTGCTCTCTGCAGAAGTACGTGGATTTTAATCAGAATATCCATTTACAAATTTCAGATGCACGTTTGCTCCCTTTAGGAACTGATAGCCCTCTTTCATTCCCTCTTTCACATATGTAATAATCAGCCAACCTTAACAATTCTCCAAATATAGTAACATTAATTGGGTTGTCCCTCCCATCTGAGTTTGCAAGATTAATAGCAACTGTTGATGTTTATTTCCCCTGTACCAAAAGTAAAAAATTCAGTTACAAACTCTCAAGAATATTGCAGCATTATACAGGATCATAGGTTAAATACAAAAAAGTTCTGTAACCAGGCACAGCTAGCTATCTTAAGGTACGACCACCAGTGAGTCTCAGAGCTAGGTCAACTGACTCAGGCTTTGGGGCTTATGCTATGGGGCTAAAAGTAGCCAAGTAGACATTTGGGCTCAGCCCGAGCCTGAACATCTGTGCTCCTATTTTTAGCTCTGTAATGCAAGCCCGACTCTGAGATTTGCTGTTGTGGGTCTGTTTTTGCAGTGTACATGTACCCTCAGAGAGCTTTTGAAAACAGGAGGTGCAGGTTAAGTTGCAGCACTCATTGTTCTGACCCTAGATTTCAGGACCTCCTTATATTCTTCATGCTTGAAAAGATCCTAGGCTACAATTTTCAACATGTGTCTTATTTTAGTAAGTGGCTTGATTTTGAAAATTGCTGAGTGGGATCCGTTGGGTGCTCAGCATGTTACAAATCTGATCACTCATCCAGGTACCTAAATTTGAATTCAGGAACCTATCTTTCAGCACCCATGTTTGAACATCTTGGTCCTAGTGTATGTGACAGTGGAATGGTATTTTATACCACAGAAAGTTATGCCTGATGGGAATTCTATGATGCTGAGGACACTAAGTGCTGGAGGAGAGAAGTGTGTCTGCAAAAAGGGAGAAAAATCACAGGAGCAAGTATATTTAAATATTTCTATGAGGACAGCTACTTAATTTGATCAGATTCAGAACTATAAGTTGTAGACTTCAGTTACCTTTTTTTAATTCAGTGAGCTAATTGAGTGATAATGCATATGAAAAGGAACACCAGATCCAATGTGGCATATTACAATATTTTAGAACAGTGGTTCTCAACCCTGGGATACACAGAGGTCTACCAGGGAATACTCAACTCATCTAGATCAACGTGAGGATTGCAGGATGGGCTTAGAGGGTCGCAAGTGCGGGGCTGGTGTTAGGGGATGGCAAGCAGGGCAACTGCCCAAGTTCCCATGCCACAGGAGGCTCCAGAAAGCTAAGTTACATGCTTCAGCCCCCGGCAGCAGGGCTCAGGCTTCAGACAAGGCTCACAAGTGAAAAACAGGCTCAAGTATTGCACTGAAATGTAAGTACAATATTTATATTCAAATTGATTTATTTTATAATTACATGGTAAAAATAAGAAGGTAAGCAATTTTCAGTAATCGTATGCTGTGATACTTTTGTGTTTTTACATCTAATTTTGTAAGCAACTAGTTTTTAAGTGAGGTGATACTTGTGGTACGCAAGACAAATCAGACTCCTGAAAGGAATACAGTAGTCTGGAAAGGTTGAGAGCCACTGATCTACACAGCATCAGGTCAGGTATTTCTTGTTCTGACAAGGAATCACCTATTCAACAGCAGGCTTCTTACCCCTTAAGTTGCTTAGCTGGGTGTAGATACATTCATCTATATCTTTTATATAATTCATCATTACTCAGGGAATCTAGATATCTTGCCCTGAGCAGTGGAAAACCAGAGAAGCATTCAGCATGCTCTTTGAGGAATATCAATCTTAGCTGTTAATGTAGACCAGGGGTTGGCAACCTGTGGCATGCGTGCCGATTTTTAGTGGCACTCTGCTGCTAGCCAGGGTCCCAGCCACCCGCCCCGCTAAGCCCGCTGCCAGTCTGGGATTCTGTCTGCCAGCCCCTGCAGCGGGATGAGCGGGGCTGGCGGCCGGGGCCCCATGGGCAGCAGACGGAATCTCAGACCAGCAGTGGGCTTAGCTGCTCAGCCCGCTGCTGGTCTGAGGTTCCGGCCACCGGCCCCTGTTAGCCGAGGTCCCGGCCGCCGGCACCGCTCAGCCCGCTGCCAGCCTGGGGTTCCGTCGGGGGGCCCCGTAAATGTAAAATTTATTACTGGCATGCAAAACTGTAAATTAATGAAGACTTGGCACACCACTTCTCAAAGTTTGCCGACCCCTGATGTAGACAAACTTTAATAACTCACAATGCAAGCATAACAGAATTAATACGTTACTAATGAGTGCAATATGTTAAGCGTATTCCATAAACAAAATGATAAAAACCCAGCACAAAACTACCATTTCATCAAGCTAGGTTGTACAAAACTCTGATATGATCAAGGAACATTGGAGAGCTATACTGTAGACAGAGAAATATTCGAGTACTCCTGTTTTGTCTACCTTGCTGGGAGCCTGTTTCTCAGGACAAACTGTCTTAACTGCAAATGACTGTACCAGATTGACTAGATTCTTCATTCCACCTTCCTATTTGATTTTCTACAAGGAAGGAATATCATCCAAAATGTGTTGTAGAATGATAAGAAACAAAGTAATGTGTGTGAAAAACTGGCTCCATTGAAGTGACTTGGAGGTTTGCCATTGACTTCAATGGAATGACGATTTCACCTTTCTTTATATTAGGCATTAATCAACCGGGCCAAAATATTCCCTTTAAAATATTTGAGGAAGAAAAGTAGCCAATGACACATGTACTCCTGTTCTTTTTGCGGATACAGACTAACACAGCTGAAACCTTTGAAAATATAAAAACAGTGAATCTAATTATGCAGTACTATGGTATGGAGGGAAACATTTCTCACCCTAACTGGTTA
Source organism: Natator depressus (assembly GCF_965152275.1). Classification (NCBI taxonomy): domain Eukaryota; kingdom Metazoa; phylum Chordata; order Testudines; family Cheloniidae; genus Natator; species Natator depressus. The sequence continues at coordinate 108,613,316 of NC_134238.1, forward strand.
TTAGTTTAGATCCTAGAGCATGAGAATTGACTGTTCCTGTAATTTTCTCCTGGGTAAAGAAATAGTATTTGCCTCAATAACCTCTCATGGAAGTGAGTCCTACATGTTAATTTTATGTTGTATAAAAGTGTATTAATATTTTAAAGTTGTTTTTTAAAATTAATCTGATATCCTCTTTTTCTAGTCTTTTAAGAAAAGGTATATAAGAATGTTCAACTGGCCTTGCCTGTATTCATTTTTTTAATATCTCGATCACGCCACCTGTTCTTTTATTCTTTTTCTTTCCAGACAGAATGGTCCTAAACTTTTAAATCTTTTCATGTATGAAAAGCCTTTGTTTCAGTGACTCTTAGTATTTTTTGTTGTCCTTTTCTGAACTCCTCCTTTTTCTGCTTACATTTCTTTGAGGTGACAAAAACTGAGCATGATGATGGATCATCAGTTTCTATGATGATGCCATATTTTCTATATTATTTTTACCCGTCTTAATGTAGTCTAACATCCCCCGCCCTTTTTGAACATGAAGCAGATTGAGCAGATATCTTTACTGAGTACACTAGATCTTTTCCCTGAGAAGTTACTATTAATTTATAATCCATTGATGTGTGGGTAATTATAAATTGTTGTTTTCAGTATGCATTAACTTGCTCTTGTCTGTTGAATTTTATCTACTGTGTTGCTAATTACCTAGTTTTGTTAGGTCCTTCTGGAGTTCCCCAAAGGCCTTCCTTGTCTTAACTGACTTAAAATGATTTTGTCATCAACAAATTCTGTCCACAAATTTGGTAACACCTAAAGAATTTTAAAGTGTTAGAGAGGTATGAATTATCCTAACAAATGCCTTGTTTGTTTCTTTTCATCACATACTCATCTGCATTTTTAAAATTATATTTCTAGTTATTTTGGAAGACCTACAATATTAGCTTTAGTATGGTACAGTGGAAATTGCTCTTTTTGCACAATAACATGTTTTAAACAACTGTTCAAAAAACCAGCAAAAACCAATTCTGTAGCAAAATTTGTTAAAATAAATATTAGAAAAGTTGCATTGGAAAATTTGGGAATATTTTAATGTAGCTGAGACAGAGGAGTGTTGAGTGGAGATGGCCGTTATTACAAGTTTCATCTGTCTTTGTTAGTAGTTCAGCTACTTCATTCTTCAGTTCCTCATGACTCTTGGATGATGCCATTTGGTCCTACTGATTTATTACAGAGTGCTTTATTTCAAGTTGTTTTATCATTTTAAAAAAATATCTTTATCTAGAGTTCTCTATCTACAACTCTTTGCTACTTTTAAAGAAAGTATAGCCCTGGAGCAGAATAAAGAGGTTCTCAAGCTGTTGTCTGTGAAGCACTTCCTTTTGGCATGCAGCTGGTCACATGGCAGTTACCCTTTCTCCTTAATTCCAGCTGCTAAATTCCATTACATGCATTCAAAATTACATTAAATATTTCCCTGCAATTATTTTTTCATGTAAGCAATATTAGCATCTCTGAAATTTCCTTATCCTCTTTGGTTGCCCCCTTTATACCTTGGTAATCTAACAGATACACTGGATGAATTCCTTGTTCCGTTGACATGAATAGTAATGCTCCCATGGACTTCAGTGGAGCCAGGGTTTCACCCATTGATTCTCCCTTGAGCTTCCTACTTCTGATGGACATAAATATTTTCTTATTTGGCTCTTACTTTCTTAAATTTCCTCCTTAGTTCTCTTAAACTTCATTTTACATTTTGCCTGTTTATCCATTTTTCTGTTCCCCTTTATTGTCCTCTGCAGCCATACTACCTTCTTTGATCCTGTGTGATCTCAAATATTAAGTTGTCCCCTCACTGCAATGTGGCTGAAAAGGTACATCCTCAAAACAAAAGAAAATAATCCCTTTAGAAATATTAAGAAAGCACTCAGTCCACCTACTAGTGTCCATGCCAATCAATGAAAAGGTGGACGAGCTGCTGTAAGTCATTCCAATTGGCACGGTAGGCTGGACAAATGAGCTTTCCTTTATGCAGACATAATTTTCTTTTTGAAATTTCCTAGTAGTAAATAAATTACTGTCTAAATTCCATGCTATGAACTAATAAGTGGGTGGTGCAGAAAAATGTTTGCATAGAACAGAGACGTGGAAAATGGATGAATTCTGAGGTTGTATGTTTTTCAAATGGATTTTCAGCAGGTTGTGCTGTTTTCTCTAGCTTTCAATTAAATAATTTTTTAGCAGAATTGGTTACAAAGATAGCCTTCAGAATGTAAACAGATATGTTGTTTGTCACTTAGGGCCTGATCCTGTCAGTTGCTGAGCACAACCACCAACAATTAACTTCAGTAGGAGTGGTGGGTGCTCAGTACTTCTGCCAGTCAGGAAAAAGAAAACGGTGTTGCTCTCATTTTAATAGGATGCAACCTTTAAAAATTATAATTATGACCACGTAAGTGCTTCTAATAATAAAAATAGCAGATTGGCATACCAGTATGATCCAGCTAATCAGCTTATCCAGTTATGGCTGGAGATAAGTGTTGTATCCCAGTATTCTATTCATTTGGAAGGACATTGCATAGGAATGCAAGTCTTTATAAAGATGAAGTCTTTATTTTTCTATCAGATATTCATGCGATTAGAAAAATAATTGAGAAACTTGCTGCTGTCCATAAATTTGATTAAGATAGTATTTGTATTTCCAAAAAATACATCAGTCTCTATCTAGTAGACACAAACATTTCAATGTAATACTTCAGTTATTTTTAATGACATTTTGTGAGTCTTAAATATATCTGGAATTAGAATATGCTTAGGTAGAGTGGTCTGGTCTGTGATCAGTTTTTTGGGCAGTCAATAAGTAATTACATTTGTCTTGACTAGATTTTGTGTGGTCATGGTTCTGACAAAACAATACGAGTAGGAATAGATTGTATTGTTTCTAATAGAGCCCACAAAGTGCTAGATGTTTTCCAAACATAATAGAAGATCTGATTCCTTCCCCAAAGAGCTGATGCTCTGAAAGGCAAAACCAAACAGACAAAGGGGAAAAGAAAGAGATGCATAAGATATATACAAATGACAATGCAGTTCATGACAGTGTTAAATAATATAATGTTTTATCACTAAATTATATAAATTTATCTATATGCCAACTAAATAAAGGATTATTTATAGCTGCCAAAAATCTAGTCATAATCCATTGATTGGTTTCTTTTAGGTGTCATGGCAGAAATGGGTCTTCTGAGGGGATTTAAATGCAGTGAAGGAAATGGGTTTATGGGTCAGCTCAGAAAGGGCATTAAGCATAGAAGACCAGCATGGAAGACAACCAGGCAGCCTACCCTAGAAACTTTGACAGAGCAGGGTGAAATAGGCAAAAGACATAAATAGGGAGGGCCAAGTTATGCAGGCAGTTATATCCTAGTCTGGTGTGTGGACTTTATTCTTATCTTCAAAATTTAAACTTTATCTCCTTCAGGTACAACAGGAGTTTTTCTATTTCATGTTTGCTGCCCCAGTTAATAAGCTCACTTCCAGAGGAAATATTTCATTTAGTAATTTTTTCTGCTATTCCTAATCAGTGAACCTTGTTTTTTTTGTTTGTGTGTGTGTGTATGTGTGTGTGCACATGTGTGCGTGTGCATTTGCTTGGTTTTGTATTTATAGAGCTGTTCAAGAATTAAGGTAAATACTTTTTTTTTAAAGTTTGTGAATACCAATTTCTGCTCACAATCATCATACAAAGGTATATGGAACTGCTGCGGTTCTAATGTTAGGCCTGTTTGGGTGGAGAAGCAGTTGTTTGAAACACATTACACTGTTGAATTCCTTAGTTACAAAGATAAGGGATAAAAGGTAAAGGCAGTACATCTGCCAATATATGAGAGTGAGGGGGTGGAAACAAGTGTGACCAATATTGCAATAAGAATAGTGAAGAAAATCATGATCCTGGTGGCTATATGACTTTGTAAACTAAAAACAGCAATAAATTGAAGTACTTGTTTTCAGTGATGGCATTTATTAATCCCTTGTTACATTTTCTTTAAAAATAGCTTTACAACGACTTGACTATATGTTTTGAAACTCTGAAAGCAAGGGAGATTCAGCTCCAGCAAAGTCATGCTTCTCTTCAGGGTCAGCTACTGGAAAAAGAACAGAAGATAAAGTGGCTGGAAGAACAACTACAGCAGGCCCGAGAGGCCTTACATCCGGTACATCAAGATTCTCATCCAAAACACAGGGAACAGGTGAGGTAAATTGTATTTAATAGATTATAAAGCTTCCACACAGTCAATAGCACAGAGGAACCTATAGATACTTCTATTGATAATAATAGAAGGCATATGCAAGCAGACTACCACTCATATTCTGGAATAAAGCCAGAGGAAATCTGCAATCTACTGGCAGGTTTGTGTGAAATTTCTGTTTTTGTGTCATGAATATTTTGTGGTTGAAAACGGAGAGTTATATAATTTGCAGATAAGAATGTGAAATTTCCCAATTTTTGTCAGTGACTGTTGAGCCTGGCAATCTCATTGTTTGTGGCTATACTACTAAAAGTCATTAATGAGTCCCAGCTGCAAAGACAATATTAAAAGGAAAAAGACTTCTCTAGAAATCATTAAACCATTTTTTAAAACTAAGTTGTAATGTCTATGGGGAGTAGTACAGTAGTGCTATTTCATCTTCATCCTTTATCGATAGACCACCTACTTAAAAAACACCACAGGATACATCTGCGGGCTCACCAGAGATTTGGACACACAAAGGATTTCCAAAAGGCCAATGACTGACCAAATTGAGTCAAGGGGCCTCAAGAGAAGTTCTACCTGCAAACTTTTCTTAAAGGCTTGTCTTGTAGGGCTCTGGCTTTGCTTAATTTCACAGAATCAAATGCTCTCCTGTCTTATCCAAAACTTCAAAGCAAAAATATTTTAAAATATAAAAAATACAGAAAACCCAATCTTTTTGCCAATTTTATCAGAGGCATTTTTTATTTGAGTAGAAAAAAAAATGCTCATCTAGATTTTGCTGAAGTTTTCCTGTTACCACATTCTCAATAAACTTTCCTAAAAATGTAGACGTTTGAGACTGAGTGGTAATTGCAAGTGTTAAATATTGATTTCTTGAGTATAATCAGATTAGTGTGTTTTTAATAGTTGCTGGTCGCTTGTCATATCTGAGGAAAACATAGATAATCTTTCTTCATGGGGTACTCAAATATTCTCCATGACTTTCCCCTACCAGGAAATGTATTGATGCATTTTCCAGATGGTGGCACAGACACGAACTACTGTGGGATTAGTTTAGACTCAGGGAGGAAGCAATGCTGTAATGATAGCAAGAATATCCACATTCTCATGTGTAAAGGCAAAAACATTTGCTGTCCCTGAGGCTCTACACACATTGAAACAAATTCTTCCTCGCTTCCACTTGGTACAACCTCAGTCGTGTCAGTGGTGTTGGACCTGTGTAAGGGAAGGGAAGGCAGAATTTGGCTGATCATATTTTAGTTTGACAGCTCCAAATTTCTAAGTGATAAAAATACATTGTGATCAGTGTCTGTTAATAAGCATGCACCCTCTTCCTCCACAGTCCCCAACTCCCTCTCCTAGGAAAGGACAGACACCTTGCAATCTGGGAGAAAAAACAAATTTACAAATAAAAAATGGGGGATAACTGGCTTGGAAGCAGCACTGCTTAGAAAGATCTGGGAGTTATGATGGATCACAACCTCAACATGAGTCAGCAATGTGATGCTGTTGCAAAAAAAGCAAATGCAGTTTTAGATTGCATTAACAGAGGCATAGCATGCAAGTCACAGGAGGTGATAGTACCGCTTTACTCGGCACTGGTTAGGCTTCAACTGAAGTACTGTATCCAGTTTTGATCACCATTATATAGAAAGGATGTAGAGAAACTGAAAAAGATCCAGAGACAAGTGACAAAGATGATCAAAGGGATGGAACGCAAGCTATATGAGCAAAGGCTAAAGGGACGGGGTATGTTTAGTTTGGAAAAGAGGAAATTAAGGGGGGACATGATAACAGTCTTCAAATACTTGAAACACTACCATAAAAAAGATGAAGAAAAGTTGTTCTCTCTTCCCACAGAGGGCAGGACAAGAGGCAATGGGTTCAAACTACAGCATAGCAGATTTAGATTAAATCTCAGGAAAAAACTTCCTAACTGTGAGAACGGTAGGACAATGGAACAGACTGCTTCGGAAGGTTGTGGAAACTCCTTCACTGGAGATTTTCAGAAGGAGGCTGGATAATTATCTGTCTTGGATGGATTAGACACAATAAATCCTGCATCTTGGCAGGCAGTTAGACTAGATGACCAGTGTTCCCTCTAATTTTTACGTCCATATGCAGAATGAATTTTGTTATGTGAACCAATATGAAGGTGATGTGTGGCAGGAGTGGGGCTGAGGGGTTTGGAGTGTGGGAGGGGGCTCAGGGCTGGGGCAGAGGGTTGTGGTGCGGGGGGGGGGAATGAGGGCTCCAACTCGGGGAGTGGGCTCTGGGGCAGGGCCAGGGATGAGAGGTTTGGGGTGTAGGCTGCCTCGGAGTCATGGTGGGGAGAGAGGACTCCCCCTATCCCTTTCTTGCTACAGCAGCTGGGGCTGAGGGTGGGGTGCCTCTCCCCAACCATGGCAGCTCCAGTGGGGCTGGGCTGGGCCAGGGGAGGGGTGCCTCTATGCGTCATGCTGGGGACATAGCACCACCGCCCCAGCCCCATGTCACACGTGCCTCCACTCCCCGCAGTCCCTCCAGCCCAGCAAAGTTCAGGGGAAGGGGCCGCCTGCAGGGTGCCTCCCGGCACAGACCCCTGACAATACCATGTGCACCTCCAGCTTCACGGGCTGCCGGCTAAGTGGACAACTTTGCCGGGGGTAGGGGGGACTCTGCCTTCTTCCCCCTGCGCCCACAGGTGGGTTTGAGCTGCTCAGCCCCCACAGGAGGGATAAATCCACCCTCAGCTGCATCAGCCACTGGAATTGCACCCCTGGCTGAGCTCTGCACATGGATACACGTATCCCACGAGATCAGCCTTCGCCTCCTTGAGCTCACCAGCTGGCTCGCAAGTCTGGGCAAGCTCGGGGGAGGTCTGGCAGAATGTGGGGCAGCGGCTGTGGCAGGCCAGGGGCAGCATGGCACGGGGCTCAGCGGAGTCGTGTGGTGGCGGCTCAGGCATCTCCAACTAGCTCGCAGTCACTCATTTAAACCCACCAGACGAGTTGGCTGCAGCACAGTGGGCGGCGGGTGCTGCTGCTTGGCTCGGGGTTTTAATTTCTCTCCACTGCATGTGACCCTCACCCCAGCCATGGCAGATCCGGCTGGGCTGGGCTGGGGAAGGGGTGCCTCTCCCCACCTGTGCGGCCCTTGGTAGCCTGCTGCACGGCTGTGCAGCTTAAAGGGAACTTAGTAGATGACCATGATGGCCCCTTCTAACCTATGATTCTGGAATTCTATCTCTTAAACAGTTCTACTTCTCTGTTTATTAAACAACAGAATGAAACAAGACAAAAGCATTCCAAATATTCCTAAAAGCAGACACCTATGGGTTTTGGTTGTTATTCGCTTCTTGTAATCATAGTGTCCGTTTCATTATTACAATGTAAATTTTTAACTCTGAAATGTATTCTCTTTGTAAAACATAACTTTTACCTGTGTGAATTGTAAATATTTAAATATATTTACTGAACCAAAGTAATCATCTGACTTGTCTCTTACTTTTTTATACATGTAGGGTACTTGAGACATTAAAGATAGTATTAAGAGATGATACTTCCATCGAAACACCATAATTAACAGGCATTTGAATATTTTTATTTATAACTGTGAGATTTGACAGGTGTGTGCATTCTGTTGAAACTTTTATAACGTTCTCCTAAATTCCAATTATGTGGTTCTTTAAGGCAGTCAGAATAGGAAATACTACTACAATGGTCAAAGTAAAGATCATTCAGAAATACCACTTATTACAAAGAGTGCAGATATGTCAGTAAAATTAAATAAAGATACTACTAGGAAAGTTGTGTGTGATGTATGTGAAATGTAGATAAGTTTAAA